>NC_026004.2:71333895-71357013 GCF_000442705.2 Elaeis guineensis | reverse complement strand
GTCTCTCTCTCTCTTCTCCCTCTCTCTCCAACATATTCTCCATGCTTCAGGAGCAAGAAACCCTAGGGTTTCTTGCCGCCAGGGTCCCGAAAAGGCAGGAGAAGCAAGGGAGGCGCTAGCCCCTCCCTCTTTGTGCCGCCAACCCCTTTTGTCTTTCCCTCTCTTGTAGTCACCCAAACATTAGGTCCAGGATCTGAAATATCTTGCAAAGAGGTTGGTATAAGTTTCTCTCAGATCTGGAGTTGATCTGAGGTCGTTTGAGGTGCGGGTGAGATCTCCATCAACAGATCTACAGGAAAGGCTGCCAGCAGGATAGATCTGCAAGGTCTGGTTCTATCAACCTTTTTTCCTATCTAGAATGCCCCGATTCAAGATCTATGAATTGAAAAACCTTGGTCCAGGCCTGATCTAGTTGGATACCATATCTTAGATTTTTTAGAGGTGATCTTAGAGGCGTTCTTCATCTAGAATGAAAGGCTGACGAAGAAGACAGTAACCAGGCTGATTTCGTTAAGGGCCTTCAATCGAGTCCAAAAGTCTCCAGATTTGTTCGTTGCTGGTTCCGCTGCACCCAAGGTCCGTGGGAGGAGCCGGGATCGTACTCCAATAATTGATGACATCCAGACCCTAATCCTTGTTTGTGTGATCCAGTTAGGTTCAATTCCGTATGGTAATGAGACATGTCGTGATCTCATCATCAACATCATCGAAACTCCTTTCGATGGACCAGAAATCTTCTGTTTCAGACAATTAGAATGATCGATCATCAATATCATTCTAGTTGCTCCCAAAATCTACCAGTGACACCTAGCAGTATGTGGTGGCAACCCATCAGAACTGAAGATGAACCTCTTGATGCAGTTACCTGTGTGATTGAGTTCCTTTATCATGAGTCCCGATTGAATTAGGGTTAAGATGAACTCGTCAAACCCAACATCAGTCATATGAGTTAAATTGATCGATCTGAGTCCGATGTGAAACCTTTAATGGAAAACTCTTTCAATTATCATAGGACTACTACTCTCATCTATCGAGGTTGATAGATCCCATCTTGGTGCGACCTAGTTCCTACAATGAATATGCTATAGCCAACATACACCTCAGGATTTCGAATGGCTAAGAGATTGATTTATGATGTAGTCAAACTATAACACACTCAAGGTGAACTGTCGATGCACCTCAGGTCAAAGAACTAGACACACAACTGTAGCATCGAGCTAGTATTGACGAGAAGGTAGACTTCTTTATGACTGCTCGAAGTGGTCACGCTTAGTACTCTCATTCTCAATGAATACCTGTACTCTTGCTCTGGTGTCTCCACACCATAGACTTAAGACACATCTATCCTAAGAAAGCGATCGTACACCAACCTTTCTGATCGATCATCATTTTTGTGATGATCCTATGGTCAGGAGCTGTTTATGAGTTAGTTATGTAAATTCATACATTAAATTTTTAACTCTTGAAAATATGAATTTACATTCCCACTAACTCAAAGGATGTATCACAGACACAATGTACACAATATGATAGAAGAATAACCCTTTTATTCATTTATAGTCAAAATTACAAATTTGTCCTTAGATCTGTACAGGAATGTGTCAGCCGATCTGGCATCTAGGGCACACATCTAACAAGAGATATGCAAATATCCAAAGGCAGCCCGCCTCCAAACTTACACTCTTGAGTGCTCCATGGCTGTTTGCACAATGGAGGATGGATATTTTTGAACCTTTTTCCATGGCACCCAGACAGCGAAAGTTCCTCCTGGTGGTAATTGACTACTTCACCAAGTGGGTCGAAGCTGAACCTTTGGTGAAAATCACAGAAGCTAAGGTGCAGGACTTCGTTTGAAAGTCAATTGTCTGTAGGTTCGGCTTATCCAGAACTCTCATTACTGATGATGGGTGACAATTTGCTGGGGCAAGGTTTGCTAAATTTTGTGAGGACTTAAACATCTCCCATAACTTCACATCAGTAGCCCATCCGCAAGCAAACGGTGAAGCCGAGGTTACTAACAGGACTCTGTTGCAAGGAATCAAGGTGAGACTTGAAAGAGCAAAGGGAACTTGGGCAAATGAGCTTTATCATGTATTGTGGGCATATCGAACTACCCAAAGACTGCCCACAGGGGAGACCCCTTTTGCCTTAGCCTTCGAAACAGAAGCTGTAATCCTGATCGAACTCAAACTTCCATCGGCGTGAGTTGTGGCATTCGATGAGCAGCGCAGCTCGCAGGATCTCAAGGCCAACCTTGACTTATTAGAAGAAAAGTGGGAGACAGCTCAAGTTCGGATGGCTGCCTACAAGCAGAAAGTGGCCTGCTACTATAACTCTCGGGTCAAGAGCAAGGCCTTCAAGGCGGGGGACTTAGTACTTCAGCGAGCCACTGTCTCACAACCTCAGAATCAAGGGAAACTCACTCCTAATTGGGAAGGCCTGTATGAAGTCAGGGAGGTGGTTTAACCCGGAACATACTATTAAGAGCTCGGAGGAGCAGACCTTCCACGATCATGGAATTCAAAAAATCTATGAATGTATTACCGATAACTCTGCCTTAAATAAAAGTTTTTTTCATATTCGTATATCTTTTCTTTTGGTGTGGGCTTATAACAACAGGGAGTAGCTCCTTTAGACAATCGAAATTAAGCATGTCAGGAACAAGAGGAAAACCTCGTCCTGACACAAACGAAGGCCCGATTATTTTGAGACCGGATGGGGGGAGAGGCCCTTGCAACGACCCTTATGCACCCCCATAGCCATATTAGGAACAGGAGGAGAACCTCATCTTAACATAAGCAAAGTCAAAGGACCGGTTATTTAGAGATTGGATGGGGGGAGAGGCCCTTGCAATGGCTCTTATGTGCCCCCACAGCCATGTTAGGAACAGGAGGAGAACCTCGTCCTAACATGAGCAAAGTCGAAGGCCTGGTTATTTAGAGACCGGATGGGGGAGAGGCCCTTACAATGGCCCTTATGTGCCCCCACAGCCATGTTAGGAATAGGAGGAGAATCTCGTCCTAACATGAGCAAAGTCGAAGGCTTGGTTATTTAGAGATCGGATGGAGGGAGAGGCCCTTGCAACGGCTCTTATGCACCCCCACAGCCATGTTAAAAATAGGAGGAGAACCTTGTCCTAACATGAGCAAAGTCGAAGGCTCGATTATTTAGAGATCAGATGGGGGGAGAGGCTCTTGCAACGGCCCTTTTGTGCCCCCGCAGCCCTATTAGGAACAGAAGGAAGATGTCGTCCTAACATGAGCTGAAATTGATTGTGTCAGAAACAGGAGGAGAACCTCATCTTGACACAAACGAAGATCTGATCGTTTGAGACCAGATGAAGGGAGAAGCCCCTCAGCAACTTCTCTACACCACTACAATCCTGTTAGGAGCAGAAGGAAAACCCTCGCCCTAACATAAAAAAAAGAAGAAAAAGCGACGAGCTACACCAGAGATAAAAAAAAAGAATAAACTACATCCAAGGTTCAAGGGACCTCATCTCAACGAGGAAGAAAATCCTTGTCGAAAATCTCTAGTCCCTAAGGGCGAATCAATACGACGATGATCAGGAATCTTCAAACAACGTCGACATCGAATAAGACAAAAGACAAAAGAAGTTCGATAAATGACAACTTAATGCAAGAATGGACAAGGTAATGGAAAATTTTCTTTTCATTTCATTAGTAAAGTATGCGTTACAAAGCCTTTGAAGGTCAAAAAAAAAAAAGCAACAAGAAAAGAAAGGAAGACATAGAATAAAAGATAAAAAAGCTCTAAGGAAGCTCAGTTTCTTCAGACTTCGAACTCTCGGTTCCAGCCATCATCGAGGATTGCTTTAAGTACTTAACTTCTTCTTCCAGTCCCGCTTCTGGTTTCCCCTTCTGTGGGATTAGAAAGTACTTGCGGTCAAAGATGTACCACAAGCGTGGGCTCTGGGCGATCAAGGCGAAGCATGGCCAGATCTGTCTCTTCTACCCTCGCTTTCTTCGCCGACCTAGAAGTTGCAGTGCTTTTCCTCTTGTGGGCCTGGAGACTCTTTGCTAACATCCGAGCTGCATCCGCATCCATATCTGCAACGAAAGAAGATCGGCACAGCTTAGAAACAGAGCCATGAAAAAAAGGAGAGTTCTAGAACTAACCTAGACTGGTCTGAAGGATGCAGAGACACAGAGATGGGGACGACTCGAAGAATGCCTAAGGTCGAGAAGGATGCTGGGGAAGAACGAAACTTTCAGGAAGAAGGAGGGACCGAAGAAACTCCCAGGCAAAGTGAGACCCATGAAGGAGGGAGGCGGGTTTAAATAGGCGATGGGGTCTGATGCAATAATGACCACAGATTTTCTCTGACCGATCTATAACCGCCGCGTGGCCCACTCATCATGGCAGGCGGCTAAAGGTGGCTGACAACTGACAGAATCATTATTGCACCGTACTTAGAGTAATGCTCCAGCAGAAGTTTTGAAAAAATCTTTTCGGATCACCTCGATTTGAAAAGGCTCCAGCACCAGCGTACCAAACGCCAAAATATCTGAAAACAACCGAGTACGAAAATCGAGGGAGGCAACTTCGACTGTAAAAATTTTTTTGTACTTCTTTCATTCGAAATCCGAACTTGAAAGTAGGGGGACTGGTGTTAGGTATAAAATAACCCCAGTCGAAGTTCATAAAAGGCCGACCCTTTCAGGGCTCTTCCAGTTTTCGACCTTGTGTGGTGTCTTTCTGAACTCCCCCGACCGTTCGAGCTTCCATAATACCATCCAAACTCCTCCAATAATGAGCTCCTCCATTCATCTATCGGACTGTCCCAAATGCTCTCTGAACTTCACTATCAGTCGATTTTCTATAGTGATCGACTATTCTCCGAATCTCTTTCAGACTTCTTCCGGCCACGAACGACTTTACTCCGAACTTCTTCCGAACTTCGTCAATGTTCGAGCTTCTCCAACAGCAGGACTTCTGCAGTAACCAGACTCCATTCAAGTTTCTACGACGGTCGATCGCCTTTCGAATTTCATCTGAGCTAATTTCACCCAAGCTCCTACAAGAGTCGGATCCCAACCGAACTTCTACAGCGGATGGATTCCAGATGAATTTCTACAATGGATGGGCTCCACCAGTCGGATCTCTACTCCAAACTTCTATCACAAGCGGACTTCATCCGAGCTCCTACAAGAATCAGACTCTGTCCGAACTTCTACAATGGATGGATCACAGACGAACTTCTACGATGGATAGGCTCCACCGGATCTCTACTCCGAACTTCTTTCGAACCTCGTCAATGATCGAGCTTCTCCAGCAGTGGGACTTCTACAGTAAGAAGTCTCCATCCGAGCTTCCACGATAACTGATCTTCGATCGAGCTTCTACAATAAGCGGACTTCATCTAGACTCCTACGAGAGCTGGACTCCGTCTGAACTTCTACAGCAGAACCGTATCCCGGACTCCAACGTTTGACCTTCCACGGTGTCCTCAAGACTCTTCCAGCGGACGAACCTCCACAACGCCATCCGAACTCCCTGTCGGTTGACCCTCTGTCAGATTCCTCATGAAACCGGACTTCTCCAACAGAAAGTCCCCGTCCGAGCTTCTACAGTAGATGACTTTCGCCTGCAGCATCAGCGTCCAAGGCACCCGACAATAGTGGACTCATCGGCAACCTCAGAAACATCCGAGCCTCTCTTAGATTGCAGAGACAGAGAGCCATTCTGCTTCATCAGATGTTCCAGTCGAGCTTCAACCATCAGGCCCGGACTCTCTGGCAAGTCACGACAATGGCCACTATCCCACTCCACTCTTTGTGACAGATTCCACATGGCTCCACCACTCTCTGGCAAGTCACGACAATGGACACCACTCCACTCTCCATAACAAACTCCACGTGGCTCTGAACGGCCCACTGACGCCACTACTCTCTGTAACAAACTTCGCATGGCCACGAACGGCCCACTATCAGGTGGTTACAGATATCGCTGTCAATCAGTTACGCTCTCCGTCTATAAAAAGAGACCCCCAGATTCGTTCTTCTCTAAGCTCTAAACTCTATCTCAAAATTCTACTAAAACCCCATTCGAGTGCTCCATTTCTATTGAGGTAGAGTACTGACTTGAGCGTCGGAGGGTCTTGCTGGAGCACCCCCAACTCCGGTTTAGACTTTCCTTGCAGGTCCCAACGGCGGATGCGATCTCCTCAACTCCAGCTTCTCCGACATCGACAAAATTCTGCACCAACATATAATATCCTCCAACACTTCCTCCTCTAGCAGTTTTAGGAGTTCGTCCGTTCCAGTCCCACAAAATCATAGTTCCGTAGATGAACCTCATCCGATCTTTATACCAGACACCATTCCCAACTCTTTGACTCCGGACGAACTCTCACTGATTTGGATTCAATACGAAGTTCCTTCGAAGTACGAGCTGGAGCTTCTCGGGCCAACTGGCTGGGCCAGTGCCCCTCCCCCCGACTGCTTCTGCCTATACCAGGAAGCTTTCCATGTCGGTCTTCGACTTCTGCTTTCACTTTTTGTTATTACTCTTTTTCACTTCTTAGATATTTCTTTAGTTTCTGTAGCACCGAACTCCTTTAGATTTTTTATAGGATTTCTTTCCCTCTGTAGTTTAGCTGAAGTTCTGCCAATCTTTTCTTTGTTTAGAAATTTCTATACCTTCAAGCGTCACCCCTCAACAAAGGACTGATGGTACTTCTCCCTCTAATTCGGTAGAAAGGGGTTGCTGAAAGGTGTCCCCTCTTCTATCCACAATTGAAAAGAGAGGTATTTCTACGTCCGATACCCGACCTTGGAGCTGGGGTTGCCCCCTTAGGGCTCCCTGAGGGATTCTGTCCGTCGGGCTTCTAGCCTGAGACAGGATGACCTTGAAGCCTCCAATAAACTCGAGGCTTATCCAGCTCCTCTTCTCTCCGACCTCCTGAAGAAACAACTCTTATTTAACGTCGGCCTAAGCACTCTCAACCCTACTAGTATATATATATTTTTTATCATTCGCTGCTTCCTCTTTCTTCTTGTTCTTTTTCTAAGCTGTGTCGATCTTCTTTCATTGTAGATATGGATGCTGACGTAGCTCGAATGCTTGCCCAAGGTCTCAAGACCCACAAAAGGAAAGGTGCCACATCCTCGGAGGTGGTGAAGAGGACAAGGATAGAAGAGACTAGCTCGATCGTGCCTACCCAGGCAGCCATTGCTATTGACGCCCCCTCCGACGTCGAGCTCGCAATCCCCCGGGCCTTTTCAAGAAGCCCTCCGATCGAGGTTTCCACTCTAGAGGCTCGGCCTGAGGAGGAATCGGAGGCCGAACGGAGGAGGAGAAAGAAGACATTGGCCCACAAGAGCCGCAACAGCAGGGCTGCCATCGAGGGGGCCGACGGCTTCGAAGAAGATTCGGAGAAGAATCCCTTCAATAATAGGGATTTAATAAAAAGGTTGGTCGACGGGTGCGTCCTGACTTCTCGACGAGCTTGGGCGGCACCTCCTTAGGCTCGTGGTGTGGAAAGACACCGTCGTGCTTCGCCTTGATCGTCCAGAGCCCACGCTTGTGGTACATCTTCGGCTGCGAGTACTTCTTGATCTCGTGGATGAGCTCGAGATTCCAGCTCGAAGCCCTCGGTTTCCTTGGTTCCATGGAGAGCGAAGGAAGAGAGGAGGGGAAGAAACCCTAGAAATGGAGGGACGAAGGCCGGAGAAGCAAAATCCTTTAAGGGAGACTGGAAGAAGTTGAGAACTTAAAGCAATCCCTGATGATGGCTGGAATCAAGAGTTTGAAGTCGAAAGAAGCTGAGCTTCCCTAGAGCCTCTTTTACCTTTTGTTCTTTCATGTATTCTTTTCTTTTCTTGTTGTTGTTTTTTTTTTTTTTGGCCTTCAAAGGCTTTGTAACGCTTACTTTACTAATGAAATGAAAATTTTTTTTTTCATCACCTTGTATAATATTGCTCTGAGTTGTCGTTTATCGAACCGCTCTTGTCTTTTGTCTTATTCGACGTCGATGTTGTTTGAAAATTTTTTATCATCGCTGTGTTGACTCGCCCTTTTTGTTCATGATCGAAGGTCTTTTTGAGGCCATTAAAGTTTAACGCTTTCTCCCGATGTTTGAGCTTGGGGTCCGAACTTCTCGTTACTTTGAAGAGGTCTATTTTCTTCCTGCTAGTGTTGGGTTCCCCCTTAGAGACTGAGGATTTTTGACAAAGGTTTTCTTCCTCGTTGAGATGAGGTCCCTTGAGTCTTAGATGTAGTTCATTTTTTTCTTATCTCTAGTGTAGCTTGTCGCTTTTTCTTTTTCTCTCTCCCTTTCTTTATGTTAGGGCGAGGGTTTTTCTTCTACTCCTAACGAGATTGTAGGGGTGTAGAGGAGCTGCTGAGGGACTTTTTTCCTCATCCGATCTCAAACGATGAGATCTTCGTTTGTGTCAGGATGAGGTTCTCCTCCTATTCCTGATATAATCAATTTCTGCTCATGTTAGGATGAGATTTTTCACCTGTTCCTAACAGGACCGTGGGGGCACATAATGGCCGTTGCAAGGGCCTCTCCCCCCATCCGGTCTCTAAATAATCAAACTTTTGACCTTGCTCATGTTAGGACAAGGTTCTCCTCCTGTTCCTATCATGGCTGTGGGGGTGCATAAGGGTCGTTGCAAGGGTCTCTCCCCCCATCCGGTCTCTAAATAATCGGGCCTTCGACTTTGCTCATGTTAGGATGAGATTCTCCTCCTGTTCTTAAAATGGCTGTGGGGGTGCATAAGGGCCGTTGCAAGGGCCTCTCCCCCCATCCGATCTTCAAATAACCGGGCCTTCGACTTTGCTTATGTTAGGATGAGGTTCTCCTCCTATTCCTAACATGGCTGTGGGGACGCATTAAGGCCGTTGTAAGGGCCTCTCCCCCCATCCGATCTCTAAATAATCGGACCTTCGACTTTGCTCATGTTAGGATGAGGTTCTCCTCCTGTTCCTAACATGACTATGGGGGCGCATAAGGGCCGTTGCAAGGGCCTCTCTCCTCATCTGGTCTCTAAATAATCAGGTCTTTGACTTTGCTCATGTTAGGAAGAGGTTTTTCTTCTGTTCCTAACATGGCTGTGGGGGCGCATTAGGACCGTTGTAAGGGCCTCTCTCCCCATCCGATCTCTAAATAATTGGGCCTTCGTTTGTGTCAGGATCAGATTCTCCTCTTATTCCTGACACACTTAATTTCGATTGTCTAAAGGAGCTACTCCCTGTCGTTATAAGCTCATGCCAAAAGAAAAGATATGTGAATATGAAACTTTTATTTAAGGCAAAGTTATCGGTAATACATTCGTAGATTTTTCGAATTCCATGGTTGTGGAAGGTCTGCTCCTTCGAGTTCTTTTAGATAGTATGTTTTGGGCTGGACTACTTTTTTGACCTCATACGGGCCTTCCCAGTTCGGGGTGAGTTTCCCTTGGTTCTGAGGTTGTGACACAATGGCTCGCCGAAGTACTAAGTCCCCCGCTCTGAAGGCTTTGCTCTTGACCCGAGAGTTGTAGTAGCGGATTGCTTTCTGCTTGTAGGCGGCCATCCGAACTTGAGCTATCTTCCACTTTTCTTCTAACAAGTCGAGGTTGGCCTTGAGATCCTGTGAGTTGTGCTGCTCGTCGAATGCCACAACTCGCACCGATGGAAGCTTGAGTTCGATCGGGATCATGGCTTCTGTTTCAAAGGCTAAGGCAAAGGAGATCTCCCCTATGGGCAGTCTTTGGGTAGTTCGGTATGCCCATAACACATGATAAAGCTCATCTGTCCAAGTTCTCTTTGCTTTTTCAAGTTTCGCCTTGATTCCTTGCAACAGAGTCCTGTTTGTAATCTCGACTTCACTGTTTGCCTGCGGATGGGCTACTGATGTGAAGTTATGGGAGATGTTTAAGTCCTCACAAAATTCAGCAAACCTTGCTCCAGCAAATTATCACTAATTATCAGTAATGAGAGTTCTGGGTAAGCCGAACCTACAGACGAATGACTTCCAGACGAAGTCCTGCACTTTAGCTTCTGTGATTTTCGCCAAAGGTTCAGCTTCGACCCACTTGGTGAAATAATCAATTGCCACCAGGAGGAACTTTCACTGCCTGGATGCCATGGAAAAAGGTCCGAGGATATCCATCCCCCATTGTGCAAATGGCCATGGGGCACTCAAGGGTGTAAGTTCAGAGGTGGGTTGCCTTTGGATATTTGCATATCTCTAACACCGATCACACCTTCTAACATATTTGATGGAGTCGTGGTACATTGTAGGCCAGTAATAACTTTGTCGGAGCAGTTTGTGAGATAAAGATCTGGCCCCCAAGTGACTTCCGCAGACTCCCTCATGTACCTCCCACAAGATGAAGTCAGCTTCAGAATGCCGGAGATATTTCAGGAGGGATAAAGAGTACGACCTCTTGTACAGCTTGCCTTCATAAAGGATGTATCGGGAGGCCTGGTTCCTAAGCTTTCGAGCTTCTTTTGCATCCTGAGGAAGAACTCCGTCCTTGAGGTATGCAACTAGTGGGTCAATCCAGCTGGGTTCATGGCTGATCTCCATCATAAGCTACGATTCTTCCATACTTGGATACTTCAGAACTTCGAAAAAGACTTCCTTGGGTAGTTCAGCTGGAGCCAGTGTAGCCAACCTGGAGAGAAGATTGGCCCTAGTATTTTCTGCTCTTGAAATCTGCCTGATGTCAAAGTTGCCAAAGGCGGGGATGATCTCTTTTACCTTTTTGAGATACTTGGCCATACTGTCCTCCCGAGCTTCATAGTTTTTGCTGACTTATCTCACTACCAATT
Source organism: Elaeis guineensis (assembly GCF_000442705.2). Classification (NCBI taxonomy): domain Eukaryota; kingdom Viridiplantae; phylum Streptophyta; class Magnoliopsida; order Arecales; family Arecaceae; genus Elaeis; species Elaeis guineensis. The sequence goes on along the minus strand of NC_026004.2, from coordinate 71,346,225 downwards.
GGGAGTCGCTGTAGACTTGGAGCCGATCTACTTCTAACTCTTTGACGATCCTCAGTCCTGCAATCAGAGCTTCATATTCTACTCCATTATTTGTCGCAGAAAATTCGAAGCACAGTGCGTACTCTGCAATAATTCTTTTCGGATTGACCAAGATCAGGCCCGTGCCTACACCTGACATGTTGGAGGAACCATCCACGTAGAGGGCCCAAAAACCATCAGGGAGATCTGTTCTTTCTTCAGGGGAGTTCGGCTGGAGCCTTGGGTTGTCAACTTCACCTCGTTCAAGTTCGGCCTCTTCTGGAATAGTGCATTCCACTATGAAGTCTGCTAATATCTGGGCTTTTATCATCGGTCAAGGTCGATAGTTGATGTCGAATTCTATGAGCTCGACTGTCCATTTCGTTATCCTTCCGAAAGTATCCGCTCGATGCAGAATCGCCTTAATCGGCTGGTCGGTGAGCAGTGTTATGGTGTGCCCTTGAAAGTAAGGTCGGAGCCTTCGAGCTGCAATCAACAAGGCGTAAGTTAGTTTGTCTAACTTAGTATACCTGGTTTCAGCATCTATCAATACTCGACTTATGTAGTAGATCGGCCGTTGAATTTTTGCTTCTTCCTTAACCAGAACTGCTGTGAGAGCCATAGGAGAGACCGTCAGGTACAAGAACAACTCCTCTTTGGGTTCGAGCTTTGCCAATAGTGGAGGTGAGCTGAGGTAGCTTTTTAATTCTTCGAATGCTTGTTGACATTCAGTGGTCCAATAGAAGTTCTTCGACTGCTTGAGAGTCTGAAAGAAAGGTAGGCACCGTTCGACCAACCTTGAGACGAAGCGATTCAGAGCTGCTACTCTCCCAGTAAGATGCTGAACTTCCTTTATTGACTTCGGGACGGTCATTTCCTGCATGGCATGAATCTTTTTCGGATTTGCTTTGATCTCGTGCCCTGATACCATAAAGTTCAAGAATTTTTCTGAGGTCACTTTAAAAGTGCACTTGGCTGGGTTCAGCTTCATCTTGTATTTTCGGAGGGCGCTGAAGGTCTCCTCAAGGTCGGCGACATGGCTCGTTGAGGATTTGCTTTTTACAAGCATGTCATCCATGAAGACCTCTATGTTGCGATCAATCTGCTCTTTGAAGATCTTGTTCACCAGTCGTTGATAGGTCGCCCCTACATTTTTTAGGCCAAAAGGCATGACCCTGTAACAATAAAGACCACGGTTAGTAATAAAAGTAGTTTTTTCTTCATCCTCCGGTGCCATCCTGATTTGGTTGTAGCCAAAAAATGCATCCATGAAAGTGAGAAGCTCATGGCCCAAGGTCGCATCCACTAATTGGTCAATTCTGTACAGAGGGTAACTGTCCTTCGGGCAGGCTTTGTTCAGCTTTTTGAAATGTATACACATCCTCCACTTGCCGTTCGCCTTCTTGACGAGAACCACATTGGAGACCCAGTTCAGGTAGTTGACTTCTCTGATGAACCTGACTTTCAGGAGTTTATCAACTTTTTCAGCTTTTGCTTTCTGTCTTTTCGATGCATGATCTCGAATTTTTTCTTTCATTGGTCGATGTTTGGGATCAACAGCTAGACGGTGTTCCATGACTTTCGCATCAATCCCCGGCATGTCCGTCGGAACCCAAGCGAAAACATCTGCATTTTTTTATAGAAAATTGATGAGCTGTGTCCGTACCTCTTCTCCCATATTGGAGCCGATCTTTACCACATGCTCCTCATTCCCATCATTCAAAGGAATTGAGAAAAGATCTTCGATTGGCTCACCCCATTCTTCAGCAAGGTCGTCGCGGGTGTCTAATCCATCAATCGGACAGGGATAAGACTAACCATTTCTTTGTAGGGCTATGTTATAGTAGTGTCTTGCCAGGACTTGATCTCCTCTGACCTCTCCGACCCCTTGGCTAGTAAGAAATTTCAACATTAAATGGTAGGTCGATACCACAGCTCAGAGGGCGTTGAGGCCGGGTCGGCCGAGTATTGCGTTGTAGGTAGACGGTGCCCTTACTACCAGAAAATCCACTTGCACTCTTGATTGCTTTGGGTACCGACCTGCAACTATGGTTAAAGTTATTACTCCTTCCACCAGCACAGCATCGCCAGTGAACCCCACCAACGGGGAGCTTATCGGCCCTAATCGACCATCCAGAATCGATATTTTTGAGACTGCATCATAAAACAAAATATCAGCAGAGCTTCCATTATCAACAAGAATGCGGCGTACATCATAGTTAGCAATATTTAAAGAAACTACAACCACATCATTATGGAGGAATTGAATCTCCTTGGCATCTTCTTCAGTAAAGGTTATAGATTCTTTAGTCCTCTGCCGCTTGGACCGTCCGACCGATCCACTGGCTGCTCCCCGTCGGGGTCCTCCAGAGATGGTGTTGATGATCTCGATTGGAGGTCGATCTTCAGGCTGTTCTTCCCTCTTTGGTGGCTCTGGATGTGGTAAGGCCCTCGGTTGATCCTCCCTACCTTCAAGTCGACGTCGGATGAATCTGTCAAGCCGACCTCATCTGATGAGCTCTTCGATCTCGTCTCAGAGCTGAAAACACTCCTCCGTGTCGTGGCTGTGGTCACGATGATAGAGGTAGAACTTATTAGGATTGTGCTTTTCGGGGTGTGTGTGCATCCTTTTCGGTCTTGGTAGCTGCTCCTTGATCTCCATCAGTACTTGGGCTTTTAGAGCATTGAGAGGGGCATAGCTGTGGAATCTTCCTGGGGGAGAGCTCCATCAAACTTTGCGGTCCGGGCTCCTCTGCCTACGAGCTCGGGGAGGAGTTCGGACATGCTTGTGTCCGAAGGGAGTTCGAGAACGTGGCTGAGCTTCACTCGGTCCTTTTTCAATTGTGGGCTTGCTGGAGTCACCCGCCTGTCGCTCCTTCGTGGCCTTCTCATCCTTCAGCTTGAAGGCTTCCTCTGCTCGGGCATATCCTTCGGCCCGAGCCAACAAATCAGCAAAGTCCCTGGGATACTTCTTTTCCAGGGAAAACAGAAGATTGTTCTTTTGAAGACCGCTCTTCAGAATGGCTATTGCAACTGATTGGTCCAAGTTTCGGACCTCCAATGCAGCGGCGTTAAAATGGTTGACGTAAGTTCGGATGGATTCTCCCTCTTTTTGCTTGATATTGATGAGAGACTCTGAACCTCTCTGAGGATGCTGACTGCTGATGAAATGAACCGCAAACTGATGGCTCATCTGATCAAAGGAGAAAATAGTACCCAACTTCAGTGTCGAGTACCAATTTCTTGCTGCTCCCTTCAAGGTAGATGGGAAAGCTCAGCACAAGATGGCATCTGATGCGCCATGGAACAGCATCATTGTCCGAAAGGCCTCCAGGTGGTCAACCGGATCTGAGGTCCTGTCGTAGCTCTCAAATTGAGAGAGCTTGAAATTTGGTAGGATCAGTTCCTGCATAATCATTTGAGAGAAAGGAGGGTCAGTACAGATATCCTCACCGTAAGCAGGGAGAGTATGGCAGAGCTCTTCGATCCGTCGGTTCATCTCCTGGAATCTTTGATCCAGGAGATCCTCTCGACTGTGAGTCTCGAGGGTCTTTTGACAGAATGGAGGTAGGGACCCTCTGGGGGTGGAATCATGATCGGACAGAGGGCTCTCCGCCCTCTGCTTCTCCTTTTCGAGGAAGACAGGGCGACTGGTCCAAGTGGCCCGCCCGATCGTCGGATTCTAGAACTCCGACGATGCTCTTTCCAACCGCACAGATGCCTGCGGCTACTGCTGCTGCTGCTGCATGGCCTGCACTGCTTCAGTGAGGCCCCTAACTTACTGAACCAGTAAGTCAAACTGCTCCATGTCGATTGTCGTTGTCGGAGGAGGAGGAGCCTGAGAAACTGGAGATGAGGTCAGAGCTTGCGGATCTCGCTGAGATCTGACCACAGAGGTCATAGATCACTTGGTGGATGCTTTTCGGGGAGGCATCAGGTGGGGATCTAGAAGGAGAAGAGAAAGAAGATGTCGAAGAAGATGACCGAAGACAGTCCCGTTGAGTACTCCTTTAAGAACAAGGATCCTGCGAAGACACAATCCTTCCTCTAGTGCCAATTCTATTGGTACAAAATTTCACCGACACCGGAGAAGCTGGAGTCGAGGGGATCGTGGCCGCCGCTAGGATCTACAAGGAAAGTCTAAACCGGAGTTGGGGGTGCTCCGGCAAGACCCTCCGATGCTCAAGTCAGTACTCTGCCTCAACAGAAATGGAGCACTCGAATGAGATTTTAGCAGAGTTTCAAGATAGAGTTTAGAGCTTAGAGAAGAACATATCTGGAGGTCTCTTTTATAGATGGGAGAGCGTAACTGATTGACAGTGACATCCGTAACTGCCTGATATTGGGCCGTTCGGGGCCACACAGAGTTTGTTACGGAGAGTAGTGGCATCAGTGGGCCGTTCAGGGCCACATGGAGTTTGTTATGAAGAGTGGAGTGGTGTCCGTTATCGCGACATGTCAGAGAGTGGTGGGGCCATGTAGAATTTGTTACAGAGAGTGGAGTGGTGTCCGTTGTCATGACTTGCCAGAGAGTTCGGGCTGGATGGCTGAAGCTCGATTGAGACGTCTGGTGGAGCAGAATGGCTCTCTGTCTCAGTAATCTAAGAGAAGCTTGGATATTTTCGAGGTTGCTGACGAGTCCACAGTTATGGGGTGCCTTAGGCATTGATGCTGCAGGCGAAAGTCATCTGCTATAGAAGCTCGGACGGAAACTTTCTGTTGGAGAAGTCTGGTAGGAGTCTGATTGCTAGAGAAGTCCGTCTGAAATTTGCCTGATGTGGAAGCTCGTCTGAAGATTGTCCATCGGAGAGATCCGATTTCATGAGAAATCCGACAGAGGGTCGACCGACAGTGGAGTTCGGATGGCATTGTGGAGGTTCATCCGCTGGAGGAGTCTTGAGGACACTATGGAAGGTCGAACATTGGAGGAGTCCGGGATTCAATTCTGTTGTAGATGTTCAGACAGAGATCAGTTGCCATGAAAGCTCGGATGAAGACTTCTTATTGTAGAAGCTCGGATGAAATTCGGAAGGCGGTCGACCACCGTAGAAACTTGGATGGAGTCTAGTTACTGTAGAAGTCCCACTACTGGAGAAGCTCGGTCATTGACAAAGTTCGGAAGAAGTTTGGGATAGAGATCCGACTGATGGAGCCCATCCGTTGTAGAAGTTCGTTTGGGATCCATCCACTGTAGAAGTTCGGACGGAGTCCGGCTCTTGTAGGAGCTCGGATGAAGTCCGCTTGCAATAGAAGTTTGGAGTAGAGTCGATCGTGGCTGGAAGAAGTCTGGAAGAGATTCGGAGAATAGTCGATCACTGTAGAAAATCGACTGATAGTGAAGCTCAGAGAGCATTTGGAGCAGTCCGGATGGCATGGTAGGAGTTCGTTCGTTGGAGGAATCTGGAGGACACTGTGGAATGTCGACTGCTGGGGGAGTCCGGATGGTACTATGGAAGCTCGGACAGTCGGGGGAGTTCAAAAAGATGCCGCACAAGGTCGGAAGCTGAAAGAGCCCTGGGAGGGTCGGCCTTTTATGAACTTCGACTGGGGTTATTTTATACCCAACACTAAGAAACCCTAGAGACCTCTCTTTAAATATGACATATGCCCTGAAACATATTAGGAACCCTGTCATCTTAAAAATGTAGATCCTTATCTCATAAGAATCCTCTATCTTTTAAATATAATTTATATCAAATAAAATCAGATATAAAAGATAATTAATTAGTCTTTTTAAGCATGTACAACAGCCATCCATGAAATACATGACAGGTGTTAGGACGCCAACTCTTGGCGCCCCACAAAGGGATCTCCAGCCATAAGAGATGGGGCATGGACCCCACCCTCTCTCCTTCACACTATGACACATAAGAGGGGGTGGGCCCCTCTAGGATATGGCGCTCAATAATTTTCAAAAAGAAAAAATTACGCCACACATTCTTTCATCTATTCCACATGCATACTTAGAGATAATTAGGAGATATGGAAGAGATAATGTTAGGATAATTATACCAACTAATTGACTTAATTAAATTCTTTTGGACTTATAATTAAGAGTCTAATTAAACCCAAATAAATTTAAGTTAGGTTCAAAGCTATGGACTTGATCAAATCAAAGTCCTAAGAAGAATTAGGTTTAACCATGTACTAGCATGATTCTCATAAACTTAATAGAGTTTCAAATAAACTTTAACCCAATTGAAACTTCATAAGTCTAATTGGCAAATTCGAGATTAAATCCCTTAATGTGTGACCTCATAGGTTCTATTCTATCTGATAGTGAGATATATTATGATCTCTATCATAATATCATCGAAACTCTTTTTGATGGATTGAAATATTTTCAATTCTACCCTTTGACGACCATTAATCATCAAGATGACGTCCGATGAGTCTCACAATCCATCAGTGACACCTAGCAGTATGTAGTGGTGACTCAGTAGAATGAAAATATGAACCCCTAAGTATAGTTATCGTATGATTTAATCCTTTTATCGTGAGTTCCGACTTGATGGAGGTCAAGGAGAGCTCGTCAAACCCCATCGTCAGTCTTATGTAAGATTGGCTCGACTCGAGTTTATTTGTGAATCTCATGGAAACTCTTTTTCGGTATTCATACTTGCTTTGACCAAAGACTTTCTGAACTCAATCTCGTAAATCACATAGGACTTCTTCTTTTCTACCAAAATCAATAAATTTTATCTAGGTGCATCCTACTCCAAATAGCAAACCTGAACCTACTGAAGCCAACATATACAGTAAGGATCCGAATGACTAGGGACCAAGAGAATGTGTAGTCAAACTCAGTAGCTTTGCATTGAATAGCCAATATCACTGTAGGTCAAAGGACCATTCATACCACTGCGGCATCGAGAGGATCACTAACGAGTGAGTAGACATCCATGTAGTTCTCGTGTTGGTCATGCTCAGTGTAAGTTGTTCTCTAACAACTGTTGTGATCCAGATGGTGTGGCCAAGGTCCAGGGAACTAAGGCTAAGGCCAAGGTCCATCATTCATGAGGGCTTCATGGAGACTCTAGGGCTAGTTGGGCCCTAGGTTGAAAGGCGTGGGCCTTTCGGGTTCTTGAGGTCTAGGTTATGTGGGCCTCAACGGACCAACTCTTTATGGGCCAGGTCTAGGCCCAGGAGAGGTGAGATTAGGTCAAGTCATGGGTGTATATGGGCTTGGGTTAACCTAATCTCCCATAGAGTTGGTCAAGGGAGTTTTGGGTTTGGGTCACTTGACCCGATGTTTATATATACATGTACTTGTATAGGTTTGATGAAGCCAAGAAAATAGATGACTCTTTCTTCCAAGTCTCTCTCTCTCTTCTCCCCCTCTCTCCAGTAATCTTCCATGCACCAGGAGCAAGAAACCCTAGGGTTTCTTGCCGCCAGTCCATAAAAGGAAAGAAAGAAAGGGAGGCGCTAGCCCCTTCCCCCTTGCAGCCGCCTACCAGATCTGCTCTCTCCCTCTTGCAGGTACCCAAACATCAGGTCCAAAACTTGAAATCTCTTGAGAAGAGGTTGGTACAAGTGCCTCTCAGATCTGGAGTTGATCTGAGGTCGTTTGAGGTGCGGGTGAGATCTCCATCAACAGATCTACAAAAAGGCTGCAGCAGGACAGATCTGCGAGGTCTGTCTCCATCTATCTTCTTTCCTATCTAAAATGTCCTAATTTGAGATCTATGAATTGGAAGACCTTGGTCCAAGTTTGTTCTAATTGGGTACCAGATCTTGGATTTTTTAGAGGTGGTTTCAAAGTCATTCTTCATCTGGAACGAAAGGCTGACGAAGAAGACAGCAACCAGGCTGATTTCATCAAGGGCCTTAGATCGTGTCCAAAAGTCTCCAGATCTATTCGTTGCTGGTTCTGCTACACCCAAGGTCTGTGGGAGGAGCCAGGATCATGCTCTAACAATTGGTATCAGAGCCACAGTGGTGAGGAAGCGGTTCCAAGTGCGAGAAGTTGAAGATCCCAAGTGCTAAAAATTTTCAGCAAGGTACCATCAAGGTATATTCTACACTTCTTGATTTTATATTGCTTGTTTGGCTTGGATCTAGTCATGGGCAATAATATGAAGGTCGAGTTTGAGAAGTTTGATGGCAAGGGAAATTTTTCCATTTGAAAAATTCGGATGGAGGATCTTCTGATGCAAGCAGATCTGGATCAGGCTTTGGATGAGAAGCCTGAGGGAATGACAGATAGACAGTGGGCATCATTGGAGAAGAAAGCATGCTCGGTGATCAGAGAATGTTTAGCGGATGCGGCGTTGTATTCGGTGCTGGAAGAAAAGACCCTGAAGGGTCTTTGGTCAAAGTTGCACATCATGTACATGGGAAAGAATATGTGCAACAAGCTGATGCTGAAGAAGAGGTTGTACAGTCTTCGGATGCAGGAGGGATTTGATGTGATTGGCCATATTCAGAGGTTCGACCAGTTGTGCATGGAGTTGGTGAATATCGAGGTGAAGCTGGATGAGGAGGACAAGCCTCTATTGCTTCTATGTTTGCTGCCCGGATCATATGATTCTTTGGTGACTACACTGCTCTACGACAAGGAGACCCTGGAGTATGAGGACATGGTCTCGGTGCTGAGGTCGAATGAGCAGAGGGAAAAGTTGACCAGAGATCGGGCTCCCCAGGAGGTTTTGGTAGTAGGGGAGAGGACAGGTAGAGGCAGAGGCAGAAGCAAGTCCAGAGGGTGGTCCAAGTCTAGGAAGGGAAAGAAAGAGGTGAAATGCTTCAAGTGCAATGAGTTCGGGCACTTCAAGCGAGAATGTCCACTATGGAAGAGTAAGAAGGGAGAAACAAGTGGCTCAGAATCAGTGAGTGCACTTGCTGGGCAGTAGGTGGAGGATGATCTACTTGTGGTATCAGATGGTCACAGGCATTACACAGAGGAGTGGACACTGGACTCTGCATGCTCACATCACTACACACCACACAGGTCTTGGTTTGCGACATACACCAAGACAGATGAGGGATCAGTGACTCTAGGGGACAATCATCCTTGCGAGGTGGCTGGGATAGGGACAGTCAGGGTGAGGATGTTTGATGGGATTGTGAGGACATTGACAAATGTAAAGCACGTCCCAGAGCTGGAAAAGAATCTGGTGTCACTAGGCTACTTGGAGTGCAGTGGATACAGCTTCAGCAGTAGAGCTAGAAGCAGAGTACTGAACATCTCCAATGGAGCTATGGTGGTGATGAGAGGCAGGAGGTTGGACAATAACCTCTATCGCATGGAGGGGTCTGTGGTGACCGGAGAGTCTGATGCAGCAGCTGCAACACAGGACCAGCAGGGGGCTTACAGGATGTGGCACTACCGCCTAGGCCACATGGGTGACAAGGGACTGAGGGAGTTGAGCAGGAGAGGACTCATCTCTGATCTGGAGGATGGTGCTACAGGAGAGATCTGTGAGCCTTGCCAGATGGGAAAGCAGAGGAGAGTTCAGTTCAACATCAGTACAGCCCACAGTGCAGCCCCTCTGGAGTTAGTACACACGGATGTGTGGGGACCAGCCCCAGTTTTAGCTAGGAATGGGGCCAGATGCTTCATGACCCTGATTGATGATTTCTTAAGGAAGCTCTGGATTTACTTCATGAGAGAGAAGTCAGAGGTCTTCACTAAGTTCAAGATCTGCAGAGCTGAGGTGGAGAAGGAGCAGGGGAGGAGAGTGAAATGTCTGAGGTCAGACAATGGTGGGGAGTACACCAGTGGAGAGTTCCAGGACTACTGTGAGGAGTGTGGGATCAGGAGACACTTTTCAGTTAGGGGTACTCCACAGCAGAATGGGGTGGCCGAGAGGATGAACAGAACACTTTTGGAAAAGGCACGATGCATGAGGCTGCAGACAGGGCTTCCAAAGGAGTTCTGGGTTGACACAGTTGACGCAGCGGGTTACTTGGTCAATCGGTCACCTCACACCAGGTTGGATGGCAGGCTTCCAGAGGAGGTGTGATTTGGGAGGACAGTTGGGCTGGGCCATCTACGAGTATTTGGGTGCACGACCTATGTGCACATTGGAGCTAGTGAGAGAAGCAAGCTAGATGCCAGATTACATAAGGCGGTGTTTCTAGGCTATCCATGAGGAGTCAAGGGATACAGGCTGTGGGAACCCTTGTAAAAGAAGGTCATCATTAGTTGGGATGTGACTTTGATGAGGAGTCAGTCCTACGGAGGTGAGCAAGCATGGAGGAGCAGCAGGAGTAGGAGGAGGTCCAGCAGGGCACTGCTGGACAGCTTACCTCTTTTATTTTGCCTCTTGCTGGTACTACGGGAGGACATGACATTCAGGTGGAGAACCTACCTAAGGTGTCTCCACAGGTGGAGAGGACTCAGACGGATGATCGAGGTGGAGAGGTCTAGCAGGAGCGAGCTGGATCGAAGACTGATATCGGTGTTGCCCTACACAAGCCCAAGAGGACCATCAGGCAACCGGACCGATATGGCTTCGAGGAGATGCTGTCATATGCCCTGGTGACAGTGAATGGAGACCCATATATGTATCAGGAGGCTATTGAAAGCCAGGACAGAGAGCGGTGGGTCCAGGTGATGTCCGAGGAGATGCAGTCTCTCCACAAGAACCAGATGTGGCGATTGGTGCAGTTGCCACAGGGGAAGAGGCCCATTGGCTGTAAATGGGTCTACAATCGCAAGGAAGGGCCTTCAGAGCAGGGAGGTATTAGATTCAAGGCGAGGTTAGTGGCCAAGGGATACTCCCAGATGGAAGGCATCGACTGCAGCGAGGTCTTCTCTCCCGTCGTCAGACACACTTCCATCAGAGTGTTGCTGAACATCGTAGCAGCTCAAAATTTAAAGCTGGAGCAGATGGATGTTAAGACGGTGTTCCTCCATGGGCATTTGGAAGAGAGGATTTACATGGAGCAGCCACCTGGTTTCAGGGATCCAGGATCAGAGGGAAAGGTTTGTTTGTTGCAGAAGTCGCTGTACGGACTGAAGCAGTCGCTGAGGCAATGGTACAAGCAGTTTGACTCCTATGTGCGTAGCATTAGACTTTTCAGGTGCGAGTTTGATCCCTGTGTTTATGTTCAATCTCTTGAGGATGGTTCTAGGCTGTTCCTACTCTTGTATGTTGATGACATGCTTATAGCATGCAAGAGTAGGAAGGTTTTGCAGGATCTGAAGGCATCCTTATCTCGAAAGTTTGAGATGAAGGATTTGGGCCCTGCAAGGAAGATCTTAGGCATAGAGATTTTTAGAGACCGAGCTCGGAGGATGCTGCATCTATCTCAGGGGGGCTACATACAGAAGGTCTTTGAGAGATTCAGGATGAAGGGAGCAAAGCTGGCAGAGCTACCACTTGCCGGTCATTTCAGACTCTCGAAGACCATGGCACCACAGACTGAGGTGGAGGCTCAAGAGATGGAGAAGGTGCCTTATGCTTCAGGAGTTAGGAGCTTGATGTATGCGATGGTCTGTTGTAGGCCAGACATCGCTCATGCAGTGAGTCAGGTTAGCAGGTTCATGGCGCAGTTTGCAGGGAGCATTGGAGAGCTCTGAAGTGGATACTCAGATACCTGATGGGTTTCAGTTGGAGTTGGCATCTGCTATGGACAGTGAGGAGGTGCAGTAGGATACTCTGACATGTCCAGGGAGGCTCAAGGGCTGATTGGCAATTATGTAGATGCAAAACTTTGGTGGAGATGTGGATACCCTGAGGTCTACGACAGGCTTCATCTTTAGCCTGTATGGAGGTCCTATTTCTTGGAGATCGAGTCTGCAGCCTATCACGGCCCTATCCACTACAGAGGAGAGTACATTGGGCTGACAGAAGCAGCTAAGGAGGCAATTTGGCTGAAGGATTTGTTGACAGAGATGGCCTTACTCAGGAGAGCCATTAGAGTACACTGTGACAGCCAGAGTGCACTTCTATTAGCACAGAACTCAGTCTTATCATGCAAGGACAAAGCACATCGATATTCGATATCATCGGATCAGAGAGCTTGTGGAGGATGGTGAGGTGTTGCTGGTAAAGGTACACACCAAAGGAGAACCCAACTGATGCACTACGAAGGTACTTCCATGGGACAGCTTTCAGAGGTGTGTTGAGCTAATTCGGCTGATGGACAGAGTGGAGCTGGTTGAGCCTTGGGACACCAAGGTGGAGATTGTTGTGATCCAGGTGGTGTGCCAAGGCCCAGGGACCAAGGCTAAGGCCAAGGTCCATCATTTCATGAGGGCTTCATGGAGACTCTAGGGCTAGTTGGGCCCTAGTTGAAAGGCTGTGGGCCTTTCGGGTTCTTGAGGTCTAGTTATGTAGGTCTCAAGGGACCAACTCTTTATGG
>NC_026004.2:71302903-71333795 GCF_000442705.2 Elaeis guineensis | reverse complement strand
GCCCACGCGACTCCGACCCTCCAAGGAGGACTCCGCTCCGGAACTCCTACAGGGAGCCGGGCTCCCGTCGGCCAACTTTTGACAGACTGGCCGGGTAAGGCTCCTCCGGTTACCCGGGACTTCCACTTAACGGGGAAATCCGGACTTCGCACCTGACTTTAATTGCAGGGGACTTCGCCCGGACTCCTACGGGGAGCCGGGCTCCGCCCACGACTTCAACTCCGAGAGGACTCCGCCCGAACTCCCACGGGAGCCGGGCTCCGCCCATGACTCCGACCTCAAGGAGGACTCCTCCCGGACTCCTACGGGAGCTGGGCTCTGTCACCGGCTCCGACCACTGCCGAACTTCAGCCGACGAATCTGCATTTTTCGCCAAGACACGGCAACCACCATGATCCTGCTCTACTTCCTGCGATGGATTCCACGCAGCTCCATCAATCCCTGACAGACCGCTATGACAGCCACGACTCTGCTCCACTTCCTGCGATGGATTCCACGCAGCTCCATTATTCTCGGGCAGACCGCTATGATGCCCACGATCCTGCTCCATCTTCTGTAACGGATACTGCGTGATTCTTCCATCCGCTGGCAAGTCGTGACAACGGACGTCGCTCCACTCCCTGCAGCAGACTCCACGTGGCGCACTGCAGTGAGGGCCACGGGTCTACTCCACTATTCCTCACAACAAATTCCTCCTGACTCTAGGCGGTCCACTACCAGACGGTTACAGGCGTCGCTATCAATCTGTTGCCCCCTCCGTCTATAAAAGGAAAACCCCAGATACGTTATTCTATAAGCTCTTATTTTTTTACCTCAAAACTCTGCTAAATTCTCCGTTCGAGCACTCCATTCTTGTTGAGGCAGAGAACTGACTGAGCGTCGGAGGGTCTTGCCGGAGCAACCCCACCTCCGGTTTAGACTTCCTTTGCAGGTCCCAGCGGCGATCGCGACTCCCTCGACTCCAGCTTCTCCGGCGCAAGCGGATTTTTGCACCAACAAGATTGGCGCTAGAGGAAGGGGCTGAACCTTCGCAGTACCCTTGTTCTTAAAGGAGCGCTCAACGGAGCCACCTTCGATCGTCTCCTCCGACACCCACTCCTTGCTTCCCCTACGGGATCCTCACTTGATGCCTCCCCGCAAGGCATCCACGCGACGGTCCACGGCCTCCGCGGCCAGATCTCAGGCTCTGGCCTCCCCTCCTGTTTCTCAACCTCCTCCTCCCCCTCCTCCGGCAGCGGTGGTTGGCGCGGAGCAATTTGACTTGCTGGCGCAGCAGGTCAAAGGCCTCACAGAAGCTGTGCAGGCTATGCAGCAGCAGCAGCCGCAGGCATCAGTATGCTTGGAAAGGGTGTCCTCGGAACACCAGAATCCAGCGACGGGGCGGGCCACCTGGGCCAGCCGCCCCGTTCTTCCTGGAAAAGCGAACCCGAGGGTGGAGAGCCCTCAATCGGACCACGGCTCCACCCCTGAAAGATCCCTGCCCCCATTCTGCCAGAGGACCCTCGAGACTCGAAATCGGGAGGATTTCCTGGACCGGAGGCTCCAAGAGATGAACCGACGGATCGAAGAACTCCGCCATGCTCCCCTCGCTTATGGTGAGGATATTTGTACTGACCCTTCCTTCTCTCAAATGATCATGCAGGAACCATCCCGCCAAACTAAGCTCTCCAGTTCGAAAGCTACGATGGGACTTCGGACCCGGTTGATCATCTGGAGGCCTTCCGGATGATGATGCTGCTTCACGGTGCTCCCGACGCCATTCTATGTCGGGCCTTCCCATCCACCTTGAAGGGAGCGACGAGGAATTGGTACTCGGCTTTGAAATCGGGTACCATCTTTTTCTTCGATCAAATGAGCCACCAATTTGTGGCCCATTTTGTCAGCAGTCCGGTGCCCCCGGAAGGGTTCGAGTCCCTCATCAATATTAAGCAGAGGGAAGGGGAGTCCATTCGGCCTACATCAACCGTTTCAACGTCGCGGCGCTGGAGGTCCGGAACTTGGACCAATCAGTCGCAATGGCCGTCCTAAAGGGTGGCCTTCAGAAGAATGACCTTTTGTTCTCCCTGAGAAGAAGTACCCCAGAGATTTTGCTGATTTGCTGGCTCGGGCTGAAGGATACGCCGAGCGGAAGAAGCCTTCAAAATGAAGGATGAAGAGACAGCGAGGGAGCGGCAGGCGGGAGACTCGAGTAAGCCCGCAATCGAAAAAAGGCCAAGAGAAGCCCGGTCGCATTCTCGATCCCCTCCTGGGCACAAGCGTGCCCATACTCCACCCCGGGTGTGCAGGCAGAGAAGTCCGGATCGCGGGTTCGACGGGGTTCCCCACCGGGGAGATTCTGCAACTACGCCCCCCTCAACGTCTCGAAAGCCCAGGTACTGATGGAGGTCAGGGAGCAGCTCCCTAGACCGGAGAGGATGCGCACGCACCCCGGGAAGGCAACCCCAACAAGTTCTATCTCTACCACCGCGACCACGGCCACGACACGGAGGAATGCATCCAGCTCTGGGACAGATCGAGGAGCTCATCCGTGAGGTCGACTCGACAGGTTCATCCGACGCAGGCCTGAGGGTAGAGGAGATCGGCCAAGGGCCCTTCCGCAACCTGAACCACCAAGAAGGGAGGAGCAACCCGGGGACCGGCCTCCCATCGGGACCATCGACTCCATCACCGGAGGGCCTCAAGGAGGAGCAGACCCCCCGCAACCGTGGAACTCGGAAACCTGTAAATGTGTCACCTACGATTTCACCTTGAATCTAAATTCCTTTCTACTTGACGTGCTCTTCCCATTTGGCATGGATTTGTCACGACTGGATATAACCCCTTCAAATGCCTAAAACAAAGTCATGTAGGAACGGAGGAGAACCTCATCCTGACATGAGCAAAGTCAAAGGCCGGTTCTTTTAGATCGGATGGGGGGAGAGGCCTTACAGCGCCCTAATGTGCCCCCACAGCCATGTCAGGAACAGGAGGAGGACCTCGTCCTGACATGAGCAAAGTCAAAGGCCGATTCTTTTAGACCGGATGGGGGGAGAGGCCTTACAGCGCCCTAATGTGCCCCCACAGCCATGTCAGGAACAGGAGGAGGACCTCGTCCTGACATGAGCAAAGTCAAAGGCCCGGTTCTTTTAGACCGGATGGGGGAGAGGCCTTCAGCGCCCTAATGTGCCCCCACAGCCATGTCAGGAACAGGAGGAGACCTCGTCCTGACATGAGCAAAGTCAAAGGCCCGGTTCTTTTAGATCGGATGGGGGGAGAGCCTTACAGCATTCCTAACGCACCCCACGGCCATGTCAGGAACAGGAGGAGAACCTCGTCCTGACATGAGCAAAGTCAAAGGCCCGGTTCTTTTAGACTGGATGGGGGGAGAGGCCTTACAGCGCCCTAACGTGCCCCCACGGCCATGCCGGGAACGGGAGGAGAACCTCACCCTGACTTGAGCAAGGTCGGAGGCCTGGACTCCTACGGGAGTCGGGTTCCGTCCGTGACTTCTGCAGCAAGGGAGACTCCGCCCGGACTCCTACGGGAGCCAGGTTCCGTCCGTGACTTCTGCAGTAAGGGAGACTCCGTCCGGACTCCTACGGGAGCCGGGTTCCGTCCGTGACTTTTGCAACAAGGGAGACTCCACCCGGACTCCTACGGGAGCCGGGCTCCACCCACGACTTCTGCGGCAAGGAAGACTCCGCCCGCCCTGGCAATGGCCCTTACGCGCCCTCGTGGGAATGGGAGGAGAATCTCGTCCTGATGGTGACGAAACCCGGCCACCCGACGAGATCGGATGAAGGGAAAAAGCCCCTCAGCGGCACCTCCACGCCCCTATGCAACCCCGTAAAAAGCGAGGGGAGGGCCCTCACTCTGAGAAGAGGAGGAAAATCAAAAAGGAAGGGTGACGAACTATGACGAAAACAGATGAAGGATGAACCACACCAAAGACCTAAAGAACCTCATCCCAACAAAGATGGGGGGTTCCTACCGAACACCCCCGGCCTCTAAGAAAACTCCCGACACAGGTCAAGAAGACAGCAACGTCCCCGAAGTAATGCGGAGTCCGGACCGCCAAGCTCGGGCTTGCGGCTATGTACGACGAGGAAGGCAAGCTAACACATCGACGATTGGGCACCTTCCAACGACGTCAGCATCAGACAAGTCAAACGACAAGAAAAGTTCGACGGACGACAATTTAATACAATGCACGGACGAGGTAACACGAAACACCCTTTTCATTCCATTTCCGAAATACACACTACAAAGCCTGGAAGGCCAAGGAAAGAAAAGCAAAACGGCAAAAGCGGGACAAAACAACAAAAAGGGAAGTATATACATGAAAAGATGGAAGAACGAAAAGAGCTCTAAGGGGGCTCTGCTCCCTCCGACCTAGAGTTATCTGCTCCACCCCTCATCCAGTACTGCCTTAGATTCTCAATTTCTTCTTCTAGCTCCCCCCTTCTCTGCAGCGCGTCCTGGAGCACCCGACGAAGTCGCTGGCTCTCAGCCTCCACCTCTCGATGCCTCTTCCTCAAGACCTCGGATTCTGCCTCCGTGTCCGCGACGGCCTACTGCTCGTATCCAGTTGGATCTTCAGTTGTTGCAGCTCGGCTGTCTTGTCCCCGAGGGCGACAGAAATCTCTTCGACGGTTCCTCTTAGGGACTGGAGCTCATTAGAATCTCAGGCGGAAGTAAGCTGAGCCCTGTTGGCCAGCTGCCTCTGGAGACGAGCGACTTCGTCGGTCGCCGCCCTGAGTCTCCCTTTATATTCCTCCACCTACCTGCGCCAGCTGGCCCGATGCACATCGTGGCTCACCTCGACGTCCTGAAGCTGTCGCTGAAGGTCGGAGACCTTCTTCGATCACTGTTGGTCACCGTCGGCCCGAGCCAAGAGCTGGGATGAACTTCCTTCCAGCTGGCCGATCTTCCTCATCGCAGCTGACAGTTCCACCTTGAGGGCGCTAATCTTGGCAGCCTGAGCCCAAATTCGATCGCTGCCGCTCTTCTTGCATTCCTCGAGCTCTTTCACGAAATCCGCCTTCCTCCGGCTATATTCCATGATCCCCTTCACGTGGAGATTTCGAAAGTGGGCGGCCTCCGCGGTGGCTTTAGAATGACCTTCTCTCAATCTGCGAAGCTCGCCTTCCATCTTCTTTGACTTCTTTGTCAAGTGAAGGACTTCTTTCTTCAACCACTGGATCGTCGACTTCAGCGGGATCCCCAGGGGCAGGGGAAGTGCTTCTGCAGGACACTGCCATCGGAAGGCAAAAGCATCAAAGCACGACTCATCGCAGGAAGAAAAGCAGAGAGAAGAAAGGGAGGGAGGAGAAGCCATCCGCGACAAAAAATTCAACTTTATTGATCGGATAATTCTTGAAGACAAAAAAAAGGAGGAAAAGAAAAATTGCGATGAAATAAAGATACAAGGTCAGAGGTCTCAGACCTCAGGGGCGGGGGTTGGAGAACTCGGCGTCCCCGGCAAGGGTGCTGCGATAGCAGTGGCGGCTGGCGAGGGACCGGCCTCATCTTCGGACTCCTCGCCTAGGAAGCTGAGGTCGAGCTCCGAGAATTTTTTGGCCACCTTCTCTTGGCAGAGCTCGAACCCCTTGATGAACGCCTCCTGGCCGAATTGGACATTCAGGTCCCTCATCTCAGTGGAGGCCTTGAATTCCTCTACCGCAAGGACTCTCGCCTCCGAGACCAGGATCGAAATCTGCTCAGCCAAGTTGGCGACCTCGGCCTCCGCCTTTCTCACCGACTCCTCCAAGGTCTGCCTCTCCTCCTCCCGGGCTTGTTTCTCTCTTTCCAGGGCCTCTTGGAGGGCGACTACTTCGGCCGTCTTTGCTTGGAGGCGAGCAACCTCAGCCCGGCAGTGCTCCTCCACCTGGAGGATGTCCCTCCTCGCAGGGTTCACCACCTCGATATTGGCGAGGAGCTGGTGCCCAATCTGCAAGGGCGGCTAGGGGGTCAGAACAAAGGTCGAATAGCCAGGTAAATGAAGATTCGCTTACCTCAAGGAAGGACCCCAAAGAGTCCCAGGCCTACTGCTCAGGATCGGCACGGTCGATCCTCTCGACGACGTCGGGCAGAATGCAGCCGTCGATCAATCGCCTGATCAGGTCCCTGTCATTGAAGGGATTCTCCGGCCCCTCTTCGGAGCAGAGGGACTCGTCGGCAACAGTTCGACGGCTACTCGCCCTGCGGGCCACCGACTTCCTTCTCTTCCCCCTCTCGGCTACGGGCACCTCCGCGGAACGGACCCCCGAAATAGGGGCCCCAGTCGGCGGACTCCTCGAGGAGGCCCGGGGAGCCGTTGCCTCGGCATCCGAGAGAATGTCAATCGCTGGAGCCGCCTGGGCGGGTGCGGCCAAGCTCGACTCCTCCGCCCTGGCCCTCTTCGCCAATCCAGAGGTCGCGACTCTCTTCCTTTTGTGGGCCCTGAGGCCCCTGACAAGCATCCGCGCTGCTTCGACGTCCATTCCTTAAAAAAAAAAAAAAAAAGAAAAAGAAGCAAACTGATCAATCAAGAGTCAAAAATTGAAAAAAAAGAGAGAGAAAGAGAAGAAAAGAAGAAAGAGAGGGAAGAAAGAAGAGGTAAAAAAAAAAAAGAAGAAAAAAAAAGAAGAAAAAAAAAGGGGGAGAAAAAGAAGAAAGGCAGGAAAAAAGAAGATAAAGGAAAGGATGAAATACTCACAGGATCCTGGGGCCTCAGGCCGATATTGAACAGAAATTGCTCCCTCAAAAGATTGGGAAGGGAAGGAGAGGAATAGGCAAGAAGCTTCCGGGCAGCCTAGAGGTCATCCTCCCCCAGGCTGGGGGCCCGGCGGACAGAATCCCTCAGAGAGCCCCAAGGGGGCAGGCCCAGCCTCAGGGTCGGGCAGTGGACGAAGAGATATTTTCTCTTCTAATTATGGATTGAAGAAGGGGCACCTTTCAGCAACCCCTTCTTGCCAAACTGGGGAGAGAAGTACCACCGGTCCTTCGTCGAAGGATGGCGCTTGAAAGTATAGAAATGCCTAAACAGGGAGAGGGACGGCTGGACCTCGACTACGTGGCAAAGAGAGAGAAATCCTATCAAAAACCTAAAAGAATTCGGGGCCACAAAAGCCAAGGAGATGTCTAAGAAGCGGAAGAGGGCGACAATAAAGGATGGAAGTGGAAGCCAGAGTCCGGCACGGAATGCCTCCTGATACAGGCAAAAACGACCGGACGGAGGAGTGCTAGCCCGGTCAGAAGGGCTAGGCAACTCCAGATCGTACTCCGGAGGAACTCCGTACTGAACCCTTATCAGAAGGAGTTCCTCCGGAGTCAGGAAACATGGAATGGTGCCCGGTGCAAAAATCGGGCGGAGCCCAGCCCCAGACGTAGGTTCGTCTATAGAGCAAGGGACCTGAGGGTTTGAGGCGGAAGAACTCCCGGAACTGCAGGGGGCAGAAGAGCCAGACGACATGTCGAGTAGCCTCGAATGAGGGCTCTAAAGACCCCGATGAAGATGGACAGGAGGAGGGGCGAGAGGTCACAGGAAACTAACTCGGAGGAATACAAAAAATAATGGCAAAAAAGAGGTCCCTAAGCGGCGGGAAGAAAGGTGAAGGTGCTGGAACTAACCTGATCGCTCTGAGGGACCAGAGGGACGAAGATAGGGATGATTCGAAGGGCGCCTACGGCTCGAGAAGATACCAATTGAAACAGGGCTCTCGAAGGGAAGGCAGACACTGTTGGAACTTTGGAACGGAATAGGGCCCCTAAAGGTGGAAGGACGGGTTTAAATAGACCCTGGGATCCGGCACCATGATGATCGTGAATCTCCCCAGGCCAGCCTGCGCCCGACACGTGTCCCACTCCCCCGACGGGTGGCTAAAAGTGGCTGACGGATCGGCAGAGTCATAATGGCACCGTACCTGGGCCAGTGTACCTACGGGAATTTCGAAGAGTCCCTTCGTATCGCCCCAATTCGAAAAGACTCCAGCACGCGCACATTTAATGCCAAAATATCTGGGGGCGATCGTGCGCAGGATTCGAGGGGACAACTTCGGCTATGCCAGTCTCTCTGTACTTCATTCAAAATTCAAACTCGAAAGTAAGGGGACTGGTGTTGGGTATAAAATATCCACAGCCGAAGTTCTCAAGGAGGACTCCGCCCGGACTCCTACGAGAGTCGGGCTCCGTCGCCAACTTCAACTGCCGGTAAGCTCCGTCCGGACTCCTATGGGAGCCGGACTTCGCACCTGACTTTAATTGCAGGGGACTTCACCCAGACTCCTACGGGAGCCAGGCTTCGCCCATGACTCCGACTTCAAGGAGGACTCCGCCCGGACTCCTACGGGAGCCGGGCTCCGTCGCCAACTTCAACTGCCGGTAAGCTCCGTCCGGACTCCTACGGGAGCCGGACTTCGCACCTGACTTTAATTGCAGGAGACTTCGCCCGGACTCCTACGGGAGCCGAGCTCCGCCCACGACTCTGACTTCAAGGAGGACTCCGCCCGGACTTCTACGAGAGCCGGGCTCCGTCACCAACTTCAACGGCCGGTAAGCTCCATCCAGACTCCTACGGGAGCCGGACATCGCACCTGACCTTAATTGAAGGGGACTTCGCCCGAACTCCTACGGGAGTCGGGCTCCGCCCATGACTCCGACTTCAAGGAGGACTCCGCCCGGACTCCTACGGGAGCCGGGCTCCGACGCCAACTTCAACTGCCGGTAAGCTCCAACCAGACTCCCACGGGAGCCGGACTTCGCACCTGACTTTAATTACAGGGGACTTCGCCCGGACTCCTACGGGAGTCGGGCTCCGCCCACGACTCCGACTTCAAGGAGGACTCCACCCGGACTCCTACGGGAGCTGGGCTTCGTCGCCAACTTCAACTGCCGGTAAGCTCCGTCCGGACTCCTACGGGAGCCGGACTTCGCACCTGACCTTAATTACAGGGGACTTCATCCGGACTCCTAGGGAGTCGGGCTCCGCCCATGACTCCGACTTCAAAGAGGACTCCGCCCGGACTCCTACAGGAGCCGGGCTCCGTCGCCAACTTCAACTGCCGGTAAGCTCCGTCTGGACTCCTACGGGAGCCGGACTTCGCACCTGACTTTAATTGCAGGGGACTTCGCCCGGACTCCTACGGGAGCCGGGCTCTGCCCACGACTCCGACTTCAAGGAGGACTCCGCCCGGACTCCTACGGGAGCCGGACTCCATCGCCAACTTCAACTGCTGGTAAGCTCCGTCCGGACTCCTACGAGAGCCGGACTTCGCATCTGACCTTAATTGCAGGGGACTTCGCCCGGACTCCTACGGGAGCTGGGCTCCACCCACGACTCTGACTTCAAGGAGGACTCCGCCCGGACTCCTACGGGAGCTGGGCTCCGTCGCCAACTTCAACTGCCGGTAAGCTCCATCCGGACTCCTACGGGAGCCGGACTTCGCACCTGACTTTAATTACAGGGGACTTCGCCCGGACTCCTACGGGAGCCGGACTCCGCCCATGACTCCGACCTCAAGGAGGACTCCGCCCGGACTCCTACGGGCGCCGGGCTCCGTCGCCAACTTCAACTGCCGGTAAGCTCCGTCTGGACTCCTATGGGAGCCGGACTTCACACCTGACTTTAATTGCAGGGGACTTCGCCCGGACTCCTACGGGAGCCGGGCTCCGCCCACGACTCTGACCTCAAGGAGGACTCCGCCCGGACTCCTACGGGAGCCGGGCTCCGTCTTCAACTTCAACTGCCGGTAAACTCCGTCCGGACTCCTACGGGAGCCAGACTTCGCACCTGACTTTAATTGCAGGGGACTTCGCCCGGACTCCTACGGGAGCCGGGCTCCGCCCACGACTCCGACCTCAAGGAGGACTCCGCTCGGACTCCTACGGGAGCCGGGCTCCGTCGCCAACTTCAACTGCCGGTAAGCTCCGTCCGGACTCCTACGGGAGCCGGACTTCGCACCTGACCTTAATTGCAGGAGACTTCGCCCGGACTCCTATGGGAGTCGGGCTTCGCCCATGACTCCGACTTCAAGGAGGACTCCGCCCGGACTCCTACGGGAGCCGGGCTCCGTCGCCAACTTCAACTGCCGGGAAGCTCCGTTCGGACTCCTACGGGAGCCGGACTTCGCACCTGACCTTAATTGCAGGGGACTTCGCCCGAACTCCTATGGGAGCCGGGCTCCGCCCATGACTCCGACTTCAAGGAGGACTCTGCCCAGACTCCTACGGGAGCCGGGCTTCGTCGCCAACTTCAACTACCGGTAAGCTCCGTCTGAACTCCTACGGGAGCCGAACTTCGCACCTGACTTTAATTGCAGGGGACTTCGCCCGGGCTCCTACGGGAGCCGGGCTCCGCCCACGACTTCGACCTTAAGGAGGACTCCGCCCGGACTCCTACGGTAGCCGGGCTCCATCGCCAACTTCAACTGCCGGTAAGCTCCGTCCAGACTCCTACGGGAGCCGGACTTCGCACCTGACTTTAATTGCAGGGGACTTCACCCGGACTCCTACGGGAGCCGGGCTCCGTCCACGACTCCAACCTCAAGGAGGACTCCGCCCGGACTCCTATGGGAGCCGGGCTCCGTCGCCAACTTCAACTGCCAGTAAGCTCCGTCCGAACTCCTACGGGAGCCGGACTTCGCACCTTACTTTAATTGCAGGGGACTTCGCCCGGACTCCTTCGGAAGCCGGGCTCCGCCCACGACTCCTACCTCAAGGAGGACTCCGCCCGGACTCCTACGGGAGCCGGGCTCCGTCGCCAACTTCAACGGTCGGTAAGCTCCGTCCGGACTCCTACGGGAGCCGGACTTCGCACCTGACTTTAATTGCAGGGGAGTTCGCCCGGACTCCTACGGGAGTCGGGCTCCGCCCACGACTTCAACTCCGGGAGGACTCCGCCCGGACTCCCACGGGAGCCGGGCTCCGCCCACGACTCCGACCTCAAGGAGGACTCCGTCCGGACTCCTACGGGAGTCGGGCTCCATCACCGGCTCCGACCACTGCCGAACTTTAGCCGACAAATCTGCATTTTCCCCCAAGACATGGCAACCACCAGGATCCTGCTCCACTTCCTGCGATGGATTCCACGCAGCTCCATCAATCCCTGACAGACCGCTATGATAGCCAGGACTCTGCTCCACTTCCTGCGACGGATTCCATACAGCTCCATTATTCCCGAGCAGACCGCTATGATGCCCATGATCCTGCTCCACCTTCTGTAACAGATACTGCGTGATTCTTCCATCCACTGGTAAGTCGCGACAACTGACGCCGCTCCACTCCCTGCAGCAGACTCCACGTGGCGCGCTGCAGTGAGGGCCACAGGTCTACTCCACTATTCCTCGCAACAAATTCCTCCTGACTCTGGGCGGTCCACTACCAGACGGTTACAGGCGTCGCTATCAATCTGTTTCCCCCTCCATCTATAAAAGGAAAACCCCAGATACGTTATTCTATAAGCTCTCATTTTTTACCTCAAAACTCTGCTAAATTCTCCATTCGAGCACTCCATTCTTGTTGAGGCAGAGAACTGACTTGAGCATCGGAGGGTCTTGCCGGAGCAACTCCACCTCCGGTTTAGACTTCTTTTGCAGGTCCCAGCGGCGACCGCGACTCCCTCGACTCCAGCTTCTCCGGTGCAAGCGGATTTTTGCACCAACACATCATATGGTATATTTTATATTCATAATAATTATGATGAACTCCATAAATCAAGATAATGATTTTAGGATTATGATGAGGTCATACCTATGAGATCTAAAATCTTAGAAATCTTGATTTGGAATATTCCTAGTCATAAAAATATTGAGTAGGAGATTAATGTTTCAGATAAACTGGCATATCCTATGTATGCTCAATGATGAGAGTAGCTGATCTCATAGGCCACTTATGCGAGACACTAATATAAAGATGTGAGTGCTCATTAAAGAATGAGTTCACTAAATTGATCTGATTTAAGAACATCTTATGGAATTGACTTATCCGTCAAAAAATATTTTCTTATAGTGAAAATTGTGCATGTAATCCTTTGACCTGAGACAACCATAGAACCTTATATATATGAATCCATATTTTGGTTCTTACTCATTCATGACTTAGTCATGTATGGGGTGTTCTGGATATGGTGAAATATGTATGAAGGTTGTGAGTAGGTCAATATGGAATGGGTCACTCCTGGTAAGAGGAGATCACATCCTACTTGCTCTAATCGACTGATGATTCAGGGAGTCTTTGATCAAAAAGTAAAATAAAAATTAGAAAGAATTTTCGATATTTCATTAATTGAATCATCATTATAAGATTAAAATAAATATGAATGTGATATTGGATTAGACATATTTCCATATTCAGAGTCATATTCGGGATGTAGGTAGATTGCAGGATCGAATTGCACGATAACTTTTCATTGAAAGATATTTTTGATATTTTTATCAAAATTTTATATCTTTCAAGTAAACATGATATGTTGCTAGATGTCAATATTGTTTGTGGGTTTGATCAAATTAAAGAGTTTAATTCGATCGCTAATTAGAAAGAGTTTTAATTATCGAAATTGAGTTAGAGTGATTGGACCTAAATCAGTTAGATTGAATTCTAATCAAATCAGATCAACTTGCACTCGGACTTACTGCTAGCTAGATGTAAAATTCAATGGATCACACATAAAGAAAATTGATCAAGGATCTAATTAGATTAGATCATGTTTGTAAGATGAACATGCTAGCATACATTGCAAACTCTAGCTCTTTATTTTGAATCGAGTTCGAATTTGATTCTAGATTGGGCTAATTAAAACTAATTAAACTCAAATCAAATTTGGGTCTCAGTTGGGTCAACCCTTTGCTAGTTGAACCAGAAATTGGGCACCACAAAATCAGTATCCCATGCACCAAAATTTTTTTCTCTAGCATGTGGGGTTTATCTTGTGTGCAAGTATCATGTTGGCATCCCATGGGATGGGACACCCCTTTCTTTATTCCTATCCAATTGTTTCACAATGAAAAAAATTTGTGAAGGGTTGTGATCTGATTTTAGGCATAGAGAAGTCCTATTGTGGCTAAATCACTTCATGAGTTAATCATGAAAATTGGATAAAGTTGGAAACATAGCTAACCCTAATCCATGCGCCTTATATAAGAGTCCATATTGTTAAGGACTCTTATCTATGTGTCACACCCCATTTTATCTAATTTTTTCTCCATGCAAACTTCTAATTAGTGCCTCCCTTATGGACCATTGGATGGTGTTGTGCGCTGATCAATGGTGGAGAGGTGAGGTGCCAAAAATAAGGTTGCATGACTCTTCGGAGAAACACTGGAGAATTAATTCTGACGAGTCCTTCTGCATGAAATGACTCTTGAAATTAATTCAGATAATTCTACGTATCAGATTTGACATGGACCAATGTTTTAAAGGTGGAAGGATGTGATTTTTGGGTGTGGGAATTGGATTGGAATGGTGTGAATGCATCTGATCTTCAGATATAAAAGGGGATGCGTGTCGGGGTTCTAAGGCATTCAAAATTCTATTCTTATCTCTTCTTTCTTACACCTCTCTCCCTCTTGTCCAATTATTTTCTTTCTTCTCTTGTTACGATAAAATCTAAAATAGTAAGGACAAATCTGATTTTAGGACAAAGGCCTAGGAAGTGATATAAGGAAGACAAAGAGACTAGAAAGGTAGAGATAGGAAGGCTAGGAGGAGAGGAAGATAGCTCTGAAGTTCTATTGCCCAAAGAAGTTCTCAAAGAGAGAATTTTGAAGGAAGAATCATCTTAAAAAGTTGATGTCTCGATCAAAGTCCTGTGTGGATCACTGTTGAAGGACAAACACTTGAGTGCCTGGTGGAGGTTCTGTCAGAGTTTTGGAATAAGCATTTTAGGTATTCTTCTATACCTTCAATTTTGTTATAAAAATATTTTATATGATTGTTAATCATCAAGGAGGTACTAGTTTAAGAGTTTAATGTTTAGAATTTCTTAGTTTAAATTTTTTAAATTCGTTATGCTTTCGCTGTGCATGTTGTCTGTGAAACCCTACACGGCTAAGCTAGGAGCTAGAAACTTTGCACAGCTTTGAGATCCTGGTGCTGAAAGAGCTTCTATCAGAGCAGACATTGTTTAATATCAGCATCAACCAGGTCAATCCCCAAGATGCACATGGGTCGCCTGCCTCAGAGCCATATGTTCTTCGATTCATACTTTGCTTTTTTGCTGACCACTTGATTGCTTTGGTTGTAGAAATGGATCCAGATTTGCTAAAGAAGTTAGAGAAGAAGGCCCACCGAAAAAGGGTAGCAGAGCCTGTAGGTGGTTGGACTACCCACGTTAGGATTAGAAGTCTCCCTGCATCACTGACTTCAGAGTTATAAGGGTTCGATCTGGCTTGACTTCTTCGATTTCTGATGGAGATCAAAGAAGCCAAACAGGTCGAGCCTTTGAAAAAATAATTTTGAGCCTGTTGGCCCCCCAAGTTGTCAATTTTTCCCTAGAAGACAAACCAACCAAGGAAGCTAGGACTTCTGAGACTGCATCAGCTGGTTTGAAGCTCAAGGTTTCGGCCTTGAGAGATTACAAGCTAGTGCATGAATTGTTTATCAGGATGCTCCTCCCGGTCGATGCAAACGAGCTGCTGGCCAAATTGCATGGGGCAATAAGGAAAGGAGCTGTGGTGTGCTTCATCCAGGTAAGCTAAAGCTCCTGTAGTTTTATTTATTCTAAACATACACTTGTTACATTACTCATAAGAGGTTTTTTAACAGCTCGCCCATTATCTGAATGGGTACATAGAGCACTCCCGTGAGCTTTCAACAGAGGTGAGAAAGCACAAAGCCGACATCAAAACACTCAAGGTGACAAAGGGCAAGATCGAGAAGGAGGCTAGAGAAGCCTCCATAAGGGCCAATGCTACTGTAAGGAAAGCTGAAGACACCAAAGCGGCCCTAAGAGAGGCTGTAGAGGAAAACTCTCAGCTGCTAGGCATCTAAGAAGTATGGGCAGCGAGAATAAAGGAGCTTGAGGTCTTACTAAAAAAGAATAAAGCTACGATCGAAGTAGCAGAGAAGAAGATAGTAGAGGTGGAGCGGTGCTGAGGCACGGATCAGGACCATCATCTCAAAGGCCGTCGAGGACTTCTAGACGTCAAAGGAATATCACGATGAAAAAGTCGAATTTGCCACTAATGCTTACATCGATGGGAAGCAGCTGGTCCGAGACAGGATTACCGCCTAATATTCAGAATTAGATTTGAGCTTTTTGGATGAAGTTTGGGAGCCCACTACAGTCGATGCACCCATAATGAATGCTCACATGCTAGATGCTGCCCCTTAGGCTTTTTTATTTCCTTTCCTTTTGGTACTTGGATTTTCCAAGGTCATTGTAAAAAATTTTGAAAAAATGAATGAAGTTTGTACTTCTTCATACTATTTACATTTTCATTATTTTTGAAAGATTATACTTGCATATTTTTATTCAGTACATAAGGACTAGTTTCAATCCAAAGAATTCAGAATTATTCCAACTAAAAGGATATCTAATTTAATTCTAACCTTGAAAATTTAGTGTTGGGAATAGTGTCCCAAAGCCAATCATCAATCTGTTGACGGTTGTGCTCATTTTTATATATGTACATGAATTATGAATTAATAAAAATTATTTTGATATTTTTCATCACAAAATATTTCATCTTCTAATGAACTCCTATGTTGTGGTGAAGTCCTTAGGACTATTGAGACTTGACAAAGGAGGATTTATCGTTTAGTCCTTAAATCTATTTGTGACCAAATAATACGTTGTTACCAAGGACGACAACGTTTATCAAGCATAGGTCACTGTGTGCCATATAGGTTGGTTGTCCTTTTAACCAATGAGTGTGGAGACACTGGTATGGCATACAGGTGAGATGTAAGGGTACATCTACACTGAACATGACCGACTCCGGAGCTATTTCTGCTGTCAAGTTTTGCTCCGATGGAATATGGGTATAAATATCTCTCTGACCTGAGACCGCCATGGTGACTTGCAAGCAACTCACTGCACTTAGGCACTGGACTACCTGAATTTCTAATTCAGTGACGGAAGACTGCTGGGTGTAGTCAAGTACTTGACTTATCGGTGCGTGTGTCAAGATGGGATTGACCACTCCAGTTTAGGAGCTGTGTATAGTCATGTTTCAATTTAAAAAAACCTTGGTCAGGGTAGTCTTTGTGAGGAGTCACAGGACTGTTTGAGTTGAGCACGATTCGGATGATCTAATCAGGGTTGACAGTTTAACCCTGAGTCATCCTAAACACAGAGGTCAAAAGGATGAATTATACAGTAACCATATTCACGTAGGTTCTGAGTGTTGCGATTGTGATCATTCGACCTATCCGATCATCGGATACCATTGCTAGATGGTCACTTCGATTAATACAGAAATTAATTCCTGCGCTATCGGTTTAGGTTCAAACCTGCGGGGTCACACACATTAGAGGTTCCTATCTGATCTGATGGCTGATGAAGAGTTCTAATGCTCGTGAACTATGAGTCCTATGTGTCTGAAACTCTGTGATCGAGAATCAGGATTCTCTGATCATGAGTCCCACATATTTTGGATACCGGGGTCAAGAGTCCCACTGGTTTGGGACTCTTCGATCAGGGTTACATATCGATGAATTCTGATGCCCAATTACCCATCAGATTTGGACTCAATATTTATGAGAGGTTTAATTAGTGATTTGATCACTAATTAACTCAATTTGATTGAGTAATTATTTTTGGATCAAGTCCAATTGAATTGGATTCAGTTGGGTTTGACCCGATTAGGTTAAGAGTTGACCTAATCATCGAGATGGTTTGGTCCCTAATTTGATCAGGGGTTGGGCTTAATCAATTCCTAATTTGATTAAGATTTTATTGAGTCTAATTAAGCCTAATTTAGTTGGATTTAAATTAGTCTAATTGGGCCTAACTTATTTGGTTCAATTAGGTTGGTTTAAATAATGAAACCACCTTGACCCATTCTCCCTGCGCCACCTCACTTCCACTGCGCCCATTTGAATTCACGAGAAGAAAGTTCTTATGAATTTTTTCTCATGCAAAGCCCTCCTCATGCCCTACTTTAATGTGCTAAATGAGTGGATAAGGATGATTGGTTGGCCATTCAAATTCAAAACAAAGTTTGAATTTGAATGAGCAACCAATCTTAGCGCCTTGACCTTATCCTCTTTTAACGCCCCATTTATTACACGAGAAAATGTTTCTCATGAAATCACTTATGCACAAATTAAGCCACACCCTCTTCTTCTTACGCCCTCAGTGGATAGGAATAAATTGGTTTCCATTTAAATTCAAAATTTGATTTGAATTCAAATGTGCAATTACTCATCTTTATCCTCTCACGTGGATAAGACGTTTGACATTATTTTTAAAGGAGGAGAAGAGTGGGGCATGTGCAAGAAAAATTTTGAAGAGAAAATCTGGGCGTGAGAAATCCTTGTGTGCAAGGTGAAGGTCTATATCCTTTCGAGAGAAAAAGAAAGAAAAGAATGAAAAAATATGCACAGGGTTTTAATGAGTTCTTCAGGGTTTCAGCCTGGAGTTTGGGAAGTGAGAAGGTGAGCTACGAGTGTCGTGAGCCCACCAAGTTTTAGAGAGATCTTCAACATCCTCTCAAGCACGTCTACTGATGATCTGAAGTATCCAAAGAATCGACAGATATCGATCGAAGGAGTTCGATCAGCATCGACCGTCGAAAGGGCTCTACAACGAGCTAGCACTCGTGAGGAGTCGATCAGATCGGGAGCTTTGTGTGGATGATCCACAGAGGTCAGACACACTGTGTGGCTACATCATGATGATCAGACTCTCCTGACAGTGATCAGATTATGGCAATCTACTACCCGCACAAAGGTATTGTGTTCTGAACACATTACAGTAAAGTGTTTACTGTTCATATTCGAATTTCAAATTTAAATACATGCATGCTATATATCATATTTAGATTCTAGTGTAGGATAAATTTTTATTAATTAATTAGATTAATTAATAATTTCCACTGTAAAATAGTGATTTTGAAAAAGTTTTAAAATTATCATTTACCCCTGCACTGAATTTTCTCACAAATGGTATCAGAGCAGGTTCTAAGATATGATATATGAATTTGTATGCATAGATTAAGTTGTAATCTAAAAGTTTAAATTTAAAATTTAAAATTTAAAATTTAAAATTTGAATTTTAAAAGTTGTTCGAAATTCAAAATTTAAAAATTTGAAATTCAAAATTTGAAATTTAAATTTTAAAATTTGAAATTTAAAATTTGAAATTCAAAATTCAAAAATTTGAAATTCAAAATTTAAAATTCAAAAATTTGAAATTTAAAATTTGTTTGAAATTTGAAATTCAAAATTTAAAATTTAAAATTTAAAATTTAAAATTTAAAATTTAAATTTTGAAATTGGTATATTCAGATATACTTGATCCAAGTAGCAAGTAATCTAATTAGGTTGGTTGCCATGGCCGTCCGGTCATAGGAGAAAAGTAGGGTTTAAAGGCCCTCTCCTCCCATTCGATGGGGTCTCCTATGGCGGTAGAGGTGCCGCTGCAATTATATCCCATACAGATAAAGCAGCAAAAGGACTTAATTGTATAGGTTCAATTATAAAATTTATCATGAATGTGTTAGATTAGATCTAAAAAAATATTCATGATTTATTTTGATTGAGTTATTTTCTGTTATGTAATTAGCAATAGGATTGCTATTTATGAAATGTGCTGATCTATTTATGAAATGAGTCAACATATTTGGTGAACAGAAAATAAAATCTTTCTAATTTGAAAATTATTTTTGAAATGCCAAACCCTGACCCATCAGCCCAAATACTTAATTAAAAGAATTAAGTATTGTCTAGTAGGTCTAGAATTGTGAATTAAGATCTAAGATAATTGTATAAACTTGTGGGTCAATGGGTTAGATGGATTAGGTCCATAATTGGGTTAGACCTAAGGTTAGCTTAAAGAAATGGACTAAATTAGAGTAATTGGTCAAATCTAATCAAAAGTTGAATTAGATTAGGTCAAGGATACTCTAGACTCAACTCCAATAGTTGTAGTTGAATGGGTCCATGTCTTTAACTAGATCAAGATGGACTTAATTCATGGCTACGTGGTGGAACCCAATTTACTAAGTTGATCAAATTAAAACTAATGAACCGGTTGGTGTCTAAGGTAAGTTTGGCAGTTTGACCAGTGGTTTTTAAGCGGGAGCTACTCGCAGTGATTCGATCTCTGACGAGTTAATGGCATATCCCTACCACTGATCTCACTTATCTGGCCAACCTGGTGAATTAAATTTTGATTAGATCACTTGATGATTAGGGCTCACCCATGTCATTAGGTAAATCAGTTTGACTGATTTAGGTGCTCCTAGTGCCAGCTTTAATTAAATCCTTTTTAATCTGACTTAATGAAGTCAGTGGGAGGATTGAAATTGGCTGGATATTTTCTTTTCATCTATCCTTTAATAAAATCCTCAAAAATTATTAGGTCCTAAAAATGATTAAGTTATAGTGATAACTAAGTCATAGCCTCCCATTAAGTGAGTGATAATGAGTCCATTAGTTTAATAATCATTGGAGGCCCAAAGGCCTGGTGCTTATTGACTAATGAAATTATCATTCATAATATGATAATTTGGTTTGAGTCTTTCTGATGGTGGTCAGGTTGGCCGGCCAAAATCGGGCCTGATCATTTATTGGTCCGATTCACCAAATCAAGTCATGTTAATGGTTGGACCTAACCAGATCTTTTCAGTGGAGGCCAAAGCCTACTGATTAGGTTCTGGGGCAAAATCAATTACTAGAAGTTGTTTAGAGAAATAACTGGTTATGAACCTATCTATAGATGCACATGGGTTGACCAACCAAAGTTGAGCTCGTGTGTAGTCTGTGTGGATTCTAGTACCCACTAAGGAATTAAAGTAATTCTTTGAATTGGAGGTTGAGGCTACCAGTTCGTAAAAATACTGGGAGAAACTTTAGACTAAAGTCCAAGTCTTTAGTATTAATAATTTGTGTACTAATTAAGGTCTGGTTTTTCTTTATGCAGCTATGGCCACTACCCTGTCGCTCCGATCATTATTAGATAATGACAAGCTCATGGGACGTAATTTCGATAGTTGGTATCGAAAATTAAAAATCATCCTTGAGCATGAGCGGATCCTTTATGTAGTAACGGATCCGGCACCTGAGGAGCCAGCCCCGAACGCTAGAGGGGTGGTCCGAGACACTTACCAGAAGTGGCTCAATGACCACACCACCGTTTGGTGTATTACGCTGGCGGCAATGAATGATGAGTTCAGCTACAGGTTCAAGAATGCCCAGCCTCAGGAGATGCTTCAAATGTTGAACGACTCTTTTGGCACGTCTGACGACGTTAAAAGGCACAAAACTAGTTGTGCCATTTTCAATGCTCGGATGAGGGATGGAGCCTCAGTCACTGATCATGTACTGTACATGATCGAAATGATTGAGCGCCTAAGTAAACTGGGTTTTCCCCTGCACGAGCAGCTCGGTAAGGATGCAATCCTTAATTCTCTGCCCAAGTCCTTCCTTCCCTTCCTTACTCATTTTCGAATGACAAAGCCTGCAGTGAACTACCACGGCTTGTTGGGGTTGCTGCAAAACTTTGAGAAGGATCACCAGCTTCATAAGGAGTCGATGAATGTTGTGGGAGGATCTTTTTCTGATTGTCGATCCTTTAAGAAAGGGAAGAAGAACAAGAAGAAAAAGAATAAGAAGGTGCAGCTGCATGCTGGGACATCTGCACAGGGTCAGACCAAGAAGCGCAAGCCCGACCAGAGCCAGGCACTGGAAGAGGAACTGTCCTCTATACATTGCCTCACTGGACCCGAACAGGCCAAAGAAGAAGCAAGGTACTTATATGATAACACCTTGCAACTTTTCCATTTGTGATACTACTACCTGGGTATTGGATACTAGAAGTCCTTATCATATTTGTAATTCGATGCAGGGTCTGTAGGTCAGTAGGAGATTTGATAAAGATGAGAGATTCCTGAACATTGGAGATGGAAGCAAAGTTTCAGTTCTAGCATTAGGAATCATGAACCTTGTAATCAATTCTCGAAATATAATTTTGAATGAATGTCACTATTGTCCAAGCTTTTTATTAAATATTATTTCTGTAGGCCTTTTGGCCATGAACGGTTATCAATTTTTAATAAAAGGAAACGTTTGCAATATCATTTTGAATGATGTTACAATATTTGTTGGACAACTTAATAATGAAATTTATTTTCTATCACAGCCTGTTAATATGGTTCAAACCTTCGGTAAATATCCTAGAATAGATAATGTGTCAGAAGTCTACCTTTGGCACTGTAGGCTAGGTCATATCAATAAGAACAGGATAAACAGGTTGGCTCAAGAAGGAATTTTTGAAGTAGATGATTATGAATCACTTCTAACCTGTGAGTCCTGTCTTCTTAGTAAAATGACCAAGTCACCTTTTACTGGAAAAGGTAAGCGAGCCAGTGAACTCTTGGCTCTGGTACATTCTGATGTATGTGGATCCTGTTGGGAAATGTGTCCCAAAAAGCCAATCGTCAAGCTGTTGACGGTTGAGCAACCAAGTATTGTAATTGATTTGTTAATAAATAAAATATATTTGGCATTTTCATCATAAGCTTTCATCTTCTAATGAACTCCATTGTTATGATGAAGTCCTTAGGACTATTTAGATTCGATAAAGAGAGGATTTATCGATTAGTCCTTAAAACTGTTCACGACCAAATGATAGGCTGTTAATAAGGACAACAGCTTCTATCGAGCATAGGTCACTGTAGGCCATATGGGTTGGTTGTCCTCTTAACCAAAGAGTGTGGAGATACTGGTATGGCATACAGGTGAGATATATTGATACATCATCATTGAATGTGACCAACTTCAGAGTATTCTGCTGTCGAGAATGTCTCTGATGGGATATAGGTATAAGTGTCCCTTAGACCTGAGATCGCCTCAGTGACTTGCAAGCAACTCACTGTGCTTTGATACTGGACTAACTAAATTTCTAATTCAGAGATGGAAGGCTTCTGGGCATAGTCAAGTACTTGCGAAGTTAGAGTGTGATCGAGATGGGATTGACCACTCCAAGAGTTGGAGAAGAATGAGTCGCTGTATTTCAATTTAGCAAAACCTTGGCCAGGGTAATCCATCAGATGGATTTGATATTTTGAAATACAATGTGGACAACTTGATCAGAGTTGACAGTTGAACTCTGGGGTGTCCTATGATCATTTTGGTCAAGGGGATGAATTATATGAAAACTATATCTGCATAGGTTCTAAGGATGTTGTTCTACACATTCGACCTATCCGATCGTCGGGTACCATTGCTAGATGGTCACTTCGATTGGTATAAAAATTTATTTCTGTACTATCGATTTAAGTTTGGATCTATGAGGTCACACACATTAGAGTTCATGATCCGATTGGATGGTTGATCAACGATTAAGAATCGTTCTAGGGTTAAATGATCAATACGATTGACATTTAACCCAATGCAAGTGTTGCAGGAGGATCGATTAGCAATTCGATTGCTAATTGACTTAATTTGATTAAGCCAATAGGTTGAGATTAAGTATAATTAAATATGATTTAATTAGATTTGATTTGGGCTTGATTGGATCAAGTCCAATTGATTTATTGGATAAGCCAAGTGCAAGAAAAAACTAGTCCTAGTTCAACTAGGACTTGGGTCAATCTAATTTCTAATTTGATTAAAAAATTAAATCAGATTTAAATCTAATTTAATCTGATTAAATTAGATTCTTAATTGGGTTAAGATCTATTTTAATTGGGTTGATCTAATTTTGGTTTGATTTGATTTGAGAAACTAAATTAAAACAAGTCATAAGATAGAATCCTAGTAAGACTAGGATTCCACCTTGCGCCACATAAGCCTTCCCCACGCCCTCTCTCTCATTCAATGCCAATCTCCTCTTATTTTGTGTGACAAAAGCCCTTTCCCAGGTCTCTCCTATGTTCACAAAATATTTCCTCTCTTCTTTCTTACATGGAAGGTGGTTTGGATCAAATCAAAGAGGAATAAGTTTGGATTTCGAATTCTATGAGATAGAGTTTTAGAAATCCAAAACTCTTTCAATTTTGCACCGAATTTGAATTTTTTAGAATTTTTATAGCTTTTAGAATATACATTGTGCATCCTTTTCTGGTGATCCATGCATGAAAATAAGAAAGAGGTGCTCAAGAGTTGGGCGCCCCTTATCTTGCCATGTTTGGATAAGCCTTGACTAGGTATTTGACCTAGACAAGGACTCTATCATATCTCTCTGTATAAAATGAGTTTCTTCATGAAATTTTCGAAAAAGATAAATATTTGAGAGATCTTTGGGTCATCCAAAAATTAGAGAAAAATACCTTTGGGCCATGGAGATATAATAGACACAAGATAGGGTGTCTAGAGAGAGAAACGAGAAGAAGAAGAGGATCTTCTTCTAGGGTTGTTTGTTTTCATCTCTTTCCTTCCTCCATCTTGAGTTTTCTAAGAGTATCTCATATTTGAAACTCCTCCTCCTACTTTTCATCTTTGGAAGAGTCCAAATTAAGAAGAAGAAGGTACCTGATCAACCATCAAAGAAGGATCAGTGCAGTACTAGCATACTGTGCTGATTTTCTGAAGCAGGACTTCTGATTGAGATTCGTGGGCTCGTGTGGACGACTCCTAGAGGTCGGATGCATGTGCGGCTTGCAACATCATCCTCAAGTCCAAATCAGTGAGGTTAGAACATCTAACTTGCAAGGTAATAGATCTGATCTATTGTTTAATACATACATTAGATGTAGTATAGAAACATGTTGATATGATCAACATGTAGTTCATGCTCTATATATATTTTTTAATTTTTGATTTAATGTTATGTAATAATCATGTAATAGAATCTTAGATCTAAAGATTTTTTAATTTTAAAAAATAAATTTTAATTTATTTTAGTCTTCCGCTGTATGATCTTGAAAAAGTTTCAAGATCTAACCCTGAAACCCTAGATCTGATTCCTACAATTGGTATCAGAACCAGGTTCTTTATTACATGATTATTTATACATGCTTAAATTATTTCTTAGATTAGATCTAATTTATAATCTTATTATTAAATCTAAAATTAAAATTTTAGATCAATCACGAACTGCAAGATTGTCCTGCTGTAAGGTTTACCCCTTACAGTGCAAAGGTTGTCCTAGTTTGTGTAGATCTATCTTTAATCATAAATTTATTAGATATGATCTAGATTAAATTTATGATTTATTAGATTTAAAAAATATTTAAATCTAAAATAAAATCTCTTTGTTAATAATTTTTATGCAAAGAAATTGTTTAAAGTTGAAATTGTTTCAATTACATGAACCTGTTTAGATTAGATCTAAAGTAGTTTCATGTTTATTTCACTTGTATCTTGATTATGAATCAAACATGCAATATGATTGGTAGAATCATATTATAAAATTATTTTATAAATATGAAAATTATTTTTTGAAAAGCCAAACCCAACCCTCCACCCAAAACTTAATTAAGAATTAAGATGTTGTTTGATTAGGTTCTAGGATTGTGAATTGAAGAACCTAAGACACAAACCATAACACATTGGGTTAATAGGTTAGTGGGAATTAGGTCCATTAATTGGGTTAGACTTATGGTTAGATTAAAGATGGACTTAATTAGAGAATTGACTAAATCTAATCAATTGTTGTCTTAGACTAGGTCAAGGATTCTCTAGATCAATTACAATAGTTGTAGTTGGTCAAGTCCATGTCTTTAACGAGAACCAAATAGACTTGATTCTTGGCTAAGTGGTCTAGCATGAATTGTTAAGTTGATCTAATCGAAACTAATTAAACCAGTTGGTGTTTAAGGTAAATTAGACCGGTGGTTTTTAATTGGGAGCCCGCTTATCTGGCCATTTCTGATGGTGTCTAAGGCAAGCTTTGGCCGACCCTCCCACTGATCGAACTTACTTGGCCTCTTGGTGAAATTATATTTTGATCGGATCACTTGACTATTCGAGCTGACCCATATCAGCTAGGTAAATCAGTGTGACTGATTTAGGTGCTCCTAGACCAGCCCTTTTAATGGTCTCCCTTAAGCTGACTTGGTGAAGCCAGTGGGAGGATCATGATAAGCTGGTTCATCTGACCTCATCCTTTAAATTATTTAAATTTTTTATAATTATTAGGTCCTTAAAATGATAAAGTTATGGAGATAACTGAGTCATAGCCTCCCATTAAGGTGTTTGATAATGAGTCCATTAACTCAATAATCATTGCAGACCCAAAGGCCTGGTGCTTGTTGACTAATGGAATTATCACTCATCATATGACGACTTGGAAGTGTCTCTCTAATGGTGGTTAGGTGAGCCAACCAAAGTTGGGCTTAATTATTCGTTGGTTAGATACACCAAGTATGATCATGTTAATGGTTGGACCTAACCGGATCCTTACAGTGGAGGCCAAAGCCTACTGATCAGGTTTCTGGGGCAAAATTAAAATTACTAGAAATTGTTTAGAGAAATAATTGGTTATGAACCTACCCTTAGATGTACATAGGTTGGCCAACCAAAGTTGGGCTTGTGTGCAGTCTAAGTGGATTCTAGTACCCACTAAGGAATTAGGGTAATTCCTCGAATTGGAGGTAGAGGCTACCAATTCGAATAAAATAGTGGAAGAAACCTTTTGATTAAAGTCCAAATCTTTAGGTTTAATGAATCAATTACTAATTAGGTTATGGTTCTCCTTTGTGCAAATATGGCCACTTCCCTATCGCTCCGATCATTGTTGGACAATAATAAGTTGGTGGGACCCAACTTCGATAGCTGATATCGAAAGTTGAAGATAGTCCTGGAGCATGAACGGATCCTATATGTGATAATGGATCCTGCACCTGAGGAGCCAGCTGCCAATACACGTGGAACAGTCAGAGATACTTACCAGAAGTGGCTCAGTGACCGGACCACGATGTGCTGTATCATGCTGGCTACCATGAGCGACGAGTTCAGTCGCAAATTCGAGATGGCTCAGCCAAAGGACATGCTTCAAGTGTTGGAGGATGCCTTTGGCACACCCGATGACGTAGAGAGACACAAGACTAGTTGTGCCATCTTCAATGCCAAAATACGGGATGGTGCCTCTGTCACTGATCATGTATTGTACATGATCGAGCTGATGGAACGATTGAGCAAGCTCGGCTTTCCTTTGCATGAGCAGCTTGGGAAAGATGCAATACTGAACTCGCTGCTCAAGTCTTATCTCCCATTCCTCACTCATTATAGAATGACAAAGCCTGAAGAGAACTACCACGGGTTACTGGGGTTGCTTCAGAACTTTGAGAAAGATCACCAACTTCACAAGGAGTCGGTGAACTTAGTGAGAGGTTCATCTTCTGGTTCTCGATCTTTTGAGAAAGGGAAGAAGAACAAGAAGAAGAAAGTGAAGAAGGTGCATGTTCAGGCTAGGACATCAGTGCAGGACCAGACCAGAAAGATCAAGCCCGATAAGAGTCTATTCTACTGGCAAGCACCCTAGATTAGATAGTGTGTCAGATATCTACTTATGGCACTGTAGGCTAGCTCATATAAACAAGAACAGAATAAACAGGTTGACTCAAGAGGAAATCCTCGAAGTCAGTGATTGTGAATCACTTCCAACCTGTGAGTTCTGTCTTTTTGGTAAAATGACCAAGTCACCTTTTACTGAAAAAGGTGAGAGAGCTACTGATCTCTTGGGCCTAATACATACTGATGTATGCGGGCCCATGAGCACAAGTGCTAAAGGTAGATATTTCTACTTCATAACTTTCACGGATGACCTATCCAGATATGGATATGTCTATCTGATGAAACATAAGTCAGATTCATTTAAAATGTTCAAACGATTTTGAAGTAAAGTAGAAAAATAAACTGGAAAGAGTATTAAAACTCTTCGATCTGACCGAGGAGGGAAATACCTTTCTAGTGAGTTTTTCACATATCTAGGAGAGAATGGAATTCTCTCCCAATGGACTCCTCTAGGAACACCACAGTATAATGGTGTGTCTGAAAGGAGGAATCAGACTCTGTTAGATATGGTCCGATCCATGATAAGTTTTCCTAGCTTGCCGATATCCTTCTGGGGATATGCACTCAAATCGGCCTGTTATCTGTTAAATAGGGTTCCAAGTAAGTCAGTAATTAAGACTCCATATGAGATATGGATAGGACGTAAGCCAGCACTTTCACACCTTAGGGTCTGGGGGTGCCCGACCTATGTCAAACGATTAGTCACAGACAAACTTGGACCTAGGTCTGACAAATGCTCATTCATAGGGTACCCCAAAGAGACAAAAGGATATTTTTTCTACCATGCTAATGAACAAAAGGTGTTCATCAGCCTTAAGGCAATCTTTTTAGAAAAAGAGTTCCTTGGTGAAGGAACCGTTGCCTCTAAGGTTGAACTTGATGAAGTTCAACAGGTAGA
This sequence comes from Elaeis guineensis, assembly GCF_000442705.2. Lineage (NCBI taxonomy): Eukaryota > Viridiplantae > Streptophyta > Magnoliopsida > Arecales > Arecaceae > Elaeis > Elaeis guineensis. The sequence goes on along the minus strand of NC_026004.2, from coordinate 71,306,320 downwards.
AGGATCGACATCAATAGTTGAACCTGAGTCGGATATGATTAGATCAGATTCGGAGCCTAATGTACCTGCACCATTAAGGCGATCTGGTAGAGTACCGCATCAGTCGGACAGATACTATGGTTTCTTGATCTGGGATGGTGATCCCATCGAACTTGATGAGAATAATGAGGATCCGATCACCTATATGGATGTAATGCAGAGACCTGATTTCGAGAAATGGCTTGAAGTCATGAAATCTGAAATGAAATCCATGAAGGTCAACGATGTATGGACATTGGTTGACCCACCTGAAGGAGTTAAACTCATTGGATGTAAATGGGTCTTCAAAAGGAAAAGGGGCGCAGACAGAAAGGTGGAGACCTATAAAGCCCGTCTGGTCGCCAAGGGGTATCATCAACGTTATGGTATTGACTATGACGAGACATTTTTTCTTGTGGCAATGCTCAAATTCATTCAGATAATGCTTGCAATAGCTGCCCATCTGGATTATGAGATCTGGCAGATGGATGTAAAGACAGCTTTCCTGAATGGAGAGCTGACCGAAGAGGTGTATATGATACAACCTAAGGGGTTTACATCTACAGATGAGTCCAAGGTGTGCAAGCTTCAGAGATCCATTTATGGATTGAAGCAAGCTTCTCGGAGTTGGAACATGCATTTTGATAAGGTGATCAAAACGTATGGCTTCATTAAGAATGGAGAAGAGCCCTGCATCTATAAATGGGCAAATGGTCCAGTTGTGGTATTCTTTGTCTTGTACGTGGATGACATTCTCTTAATCGGGAATGACATCCCCGCACTACAGAGAATAAAAGTTTGGTTGTCATCACAGTTCTCCATGAAGGACTTGGGTGAAGCATCCTACATCCTAGGGATGAAGATCTATAAGGATAGATCTAAAAGGATGCTTGAGTTATCCTAGTCCATGTACATAGACACTGTGCTGAAGAGGTTTAGCATGGAGAATTCCAAGAAGGGCTATCTACCGATAGGTCATGAAATTTCTCTCTCTAAGAAGGATTGTCCGACAACTCCTGAAGAGAGAGAGCATATGAGTAGAGTCCCATATGCTTCAACCGTGGGATCTATCATGTATGCCATGACATGTACAAGACCAGATGTGGCATACTCACTAGGAGTAGTGAGTAGATACCAATCTGATCCTGGAGAAAATCATTGAAAGGTGGTTAAATCCATTCTTAAGTATTTGAGAAATACTAAGGACCAATGGTTGGTTTATGGCGAGTCAGATCTGAAACTTGTGGGGTTCACAGACTCTAGCTTTCAATCTGACCATGATGACAGCAGGAGCGTGTCGGGTTATATCTTTACTCTGAATGATGGAGCCATCTGCTGGAAGAGTTTCAAGCAGCATACTGTGGTGGACTCTGTTTGTGAAGCGGAGTACATCGCAGCATCGGATGCCGCGAAGGAAGCTGTGTAGCTGAGAAAATTCATCAACGAGCTCGGAGTAGCATCCTCCCTCGATGGTCCGATCCTGCTCTACTGCGACAACACTGGTGCCATAGCTCAGACAAAGGAACCGAAAGCATATCAGCGGACGAAGCACATCTTGCATCGCTTCCACCTGGTCCGGGAGATCATGGATCGAGGTGACGTCGATCTTCAGAAGATCGACAGAAAGGAGAACCTGACCGACCCCATCACTAAAGCCCTGGCGATAAAGGAGTTCGACAACCACAAGTCGAAGATGGGTATTAGATACTGTACCGAGTGGCTTTAGGACAAGTGAGAGTTGTTGGGAAATGTGTCCCAAAAAGCCAATCGTCAAGCTGTTGACGGTTGAGCAACCAAGTATTGTAATTGATTTATTAATAAATAAAATATATTTGGTATTTTCATCATAAGCTTTCATCTTCTAATGAACTCCGTTGTTATGATGAAGTCCTTAGGACTATTTAGATTCAATAAAGAGAGGATTTATCGATTAGTCCTTAAAACTGTTCACGACCAAATGATAGGCTGTTAATAAGGATGACAGCTTCTATCGAGCATAGGTCGCTGTAGGCCATATGGGTTGGTTGTCCTCTTAACCAAAGAGTGTGAAGATACTGTATGGCATACAGGTGAGATGTACTGGTACATCATCATTGAACGTGACCAACTCTAGAGTATTCTGCTGTCGAGAATGTCTCTGATGGGATATAGGTATAAGTGTCCCTTAGACCTGAGATCGCCTCAGTGACTTGCAAGCAACTCACTGTGCTTTGGTACTGGACTAACTGAATTTCTAATTTAGGGACAGAAGGCTTCTGGGCATAGTCAAGTACTTACGAAGTCAGAGTGTGATCGAGAAGGGATTGACCACTCCAAGAGTTGGAGAAGAATGAGTCACTGTATTTCAATTTAGCAAAACCTTGGCCAGGGTAATCCATCAGATGGATTTGATATTTTGAAATACAATGTGGACAACCTGATCAGAGTTAACAGTTGAACTCTGGGGTATCCTATGATCATTTTGTCAAGGAGATGAATTATATGAAAACTATATTCGCATGGGTTCTAAGGATGTTGTTCTATACATTTGATCTATCCGGTCGTCGGGTACCATTGCTAAGATGGTCACTTCGATTGGTACAGGAATTTATTCCTATGCTATCGACCTAGGTTCAAATCTATGAGGTCACATACATTAGAGTTCATGATCCAATCGGATGGTTGATCAACGATTAAGAATCATTCTAGGGTTAAATGATCAATACGATTGACATTTAACCTAGTGCAAGTGTTGTGGGAGGATCGATAGCAATTCGATTGCTAATTGGCTTAATTTGATTAAGCCAATGGGCTGAGATTAAGTCTAATTAAATATAATTTAATTAGATTTAGTTTGGGCTTGATTGGATCAAGTCCAATTGGTTTATTGGATAAGCCAAGTGCAAGGAAAAACTAGTCCTAGTTCAACTAGGACTTGGGTCAATCTAATTTCTAATTTGATTAGAAAATTAAATCAGATTTAAATCTAATTTAATCTGATTAAATTAGGTTTTAATTGGGTTAAGACCTATTTTAATTAGGTTGATCTAATTTTGTTTGATTTGGTTTGAAAACCAAATTAAAACAAGTCATAAGATAGAATCCTAGTAAGACTAGGATTCCACCTTGCGCCACATAAGCCTTCCCCACGCCCTCTCTCATTCAACGCCAATCTCCACTTATTTTTGTGACAAAAGCCCTCTCCCAGGTCTCTCCCACGTTCACAAAAGGTCTCTCTTCTTTCTTACATGGAAGGTGGTTTGGATCAAATCAAAAGGAATAAGTTTGGATTTCGAATTCTATGAGATAGAGTTTTAGAAATCCAAAACTCTTTCAATTTTGCACCGAATTTATCCAAATTTTTTTAGAATTTTTGAATTTTTGGGTACACATTATGCACCCCTTTCTATGATCCATGCA
>NC_026004.2:71258997-71302803 GCF_000442705.2 Elaeis guineensis | reverse complement strand
GAACAGAATAAACAGGTTGACTCAAGAGGAATCCTCGAAGTCAGTGATTGTGAATCACTTCCAACCTGTGAGTCCTGTCTTCTTGGTAAAATGACCAAGTCACCTTTTACTGAAAAGGTGAGAGAGCTACTGAGCTCTTGGGCCTAGTACATACTGATGTATGCGGGCCCATGAGCACCAGTGCTAGAGGTGGATATTTCTACTTCATAACTTTCACGGATGACCTATCCGATATGGATATGTCTATCTGATGAAACATAAGTCGGATTCATTTGAAATGTTCAAACGATTTGAAGTGAAGTAGAAAAATAAACTGGAAGAGTATTAAAACTCTTCGATCTGATCGAGGAGGAGAATACCTTTCTAGTGAGTTTCTCACATATCTAGGAGAGAATGGGATTCTCTCCCAATGGACTCCTCCAGGAACACCACATAATGGATAATGTGTCTGAAAGGAGGAATCGGACTCTGTTAGACATGGTCCGATCCATGATGGGTTTTGCTAGCTTGCCGATATCCTTCTGGGGATATGCACTCGAATCGGCCTGTTATCTGTTAAATAGGGTTCCAAGTAAGTCTGTAATTAAGACTCCATATGAGATATGGACAGGACGTAAGCCAGCACTTTCACACCTTAGGGTCTGGGGGTGCCCGCCTATGTCAAACGATTAGTCACAGACAAACTTGGACCTAGGTCTGACAAATGCTCATTCATAGGGTACCCCAAAGAGACAAAAGGATATTTTTTCTACCATGCTGATGAACAAAAGGTGTTCGTCAGCCTTAAGGCAATCTTTTTAGAAAAGAGTTCCTTGGTGAAGGAACCGTTGCCTCTAAGGTTGAACTTGATGAAGTTCAACAGGTAGAAGGACCGACACCAATAGCTGAACCTGAGTCGGATATGATTAGATCAGATCCGGAGCCCAATGTACCTGCACCATTAAGGCGATCCGGTAGAGTACCGCATCAGCCGGACAGATACTATGGTTTCTTGGTCCGGGATGGTGATCCCATCGAACTTGATGAGAATAATGAGGATCCGATCACCTATATGGATGCAATGCAGAGACCTGATTCGAGAAATGGCTTGAAGCCATGAAATCCGAAATGGAGTCCATGAAGGTCAACGATGTATGGACATTGGTTGACCCACCTGAAGGGGTTAAACCCATTGGGTGTAAATGGGTCTTCAAAAGGAAGAGGGGCGCAGACGGAAAGGTGGAGACCTATAAAGCCCGTCTGGTGCCAAGGGGTATCGTCAACGTTATGGTATTGACTATGACGAGATTTTTCCTGTGGCAATGCTCAAATCATTCGGATAATGCTTGCAATAGCTGCCCATCTGGATTATGAGATCTGGCAGATGGATGTAAAGACAGCTTCCTGAATGGAGAGCTGACCGAAGAGGTGTATATGATACAACCTAAGGGGTTTACATCTACAGATAGTCCAAGGTGTGCAAGCTTCAGAGATCCATTTATGGATTGAAGCAAGCTTCTCGGAGTTGGAACATGCATTTTGATAAGTGATCAAAACGTATGGCTTCATTAAGAATGGAGAAGAGCCCTGCATCTATAAATGGGCAAATGGTCCAGTTGTGGTATTCTTTGTCTTGTACGTGGATGACATTCTCTTAATCGGGAATGACATCCCCGCACTACAGAGAATAAAAGTTTGGTTGTCATCACAGTTCTCCATGAAGGACTTGGGTGAAGCATCCTACATCCTAGGGATGAAGATCTATAAGGATAGATCTAAAAGGATGCTTGAGTTATCCTAGTCCATGTACATAGACACTGTGCTGAAGAGGTTTAGCATGGAGAATTCCAAGAAGGGCTATCTACCGATAGGTCATGAAATTTCTCTCTCTAAGAAGGATTGTCCGACAACTCCTGAAGAGAGAGAGCATATGAGTAGAGTCCCATATGCTTCAACCGTGGGATCTATCATGTATGCCATGACATGTACAAGACCAGATGTGGCATACTCACTAGGAGTAGTGAGTAGATACCAATCTGATCCTGGAGAAAATCATTGAAAGGTGGTTAAATCCATTCTTAAGTATTTGAGAAATACTAAGGACCAATGGTTGGTTTATGGCGAGTCAGATCTGAAACTTGTGGGGTTCACAGACTCTAGCTTTCAATCTGACCATGATGACAGCAGGAGCGTGTCGGGTTATATCTTTACTCTGAATGATGGAGCCATCTGCTGGAAGAGTTTCAAGCAGCATACTGTGGTGGACTCTGTTTGTGAAGCGGAGTACATCGCAGCATCGGATGCCGCGAAGGAAGCTGTGTAGCTGAGAAAATTCATCAACGAGCTCGGAGTAGCATCCTCCCTCGATGGTCCGATCCTGCTCTACTGCGACAACACTGGTGCCATAGCTCAGACAAAGGAACCGAAAGCATATCAGCGGACGAAGCACATCTTGCATCGCTTCCACCTGGTCCGGGAGATCATGGATCGAGGTGACGTCGATCTTCAGAAGATCGACAGAAAGGAGAACCTGACCGACCCCATCACTAAAGCCCTGGCGATAAAGGAGTTCGACAACCACAAGTCGAAGATGGGTATTAGATACTGTACCGAGTGGCTTTAGGACAAGTGAGAGTTGTTGGGAAATGTGTCCCAAAAAGCCAATCGTCAAGCTGTTGACGGTTGAGCAACCAAGTATTGTAATTGATTTATTAATAAATAAAATATATTTGGTATTTTCATCATAAGCTTTCATCTTCTAATGAACTCCGTTGTTATGATGAAGTCCTTAGGACTATTTAGATTCAATAAAGAGAGGATTTATCGATTAGTCCTTAAAACTGTTCACGACCAAATGATAGGCTGTTAATAAGGATGACAGCTTCTATCGAGCATAGGTCGCTGTAGGCCATATGGGTTGGTTGTCCTCTTAACCAAAGAGTGTGAAGATACTGGTATGGCATACAGGTGAGATGTACTGGTACATCATCATTGAACGTGACCAACTCTAGAGTATTCTGCTGTCGAGAATGTCTCTGATGGGATATAGGTATAAGTGTCCCTTAGACCTGAGATCGCCTCAGTGACTTGCAAGCAACTCACTGTGCTTTGGTACTGGACTAACTGAATTTCTAATTTAGGGACAGAAGGCTTCTGGGCATAGTCAAGTACTTACGAAGTCAGAGTGTGATCGAGAAGGGATTGACCACTCCAAGAGTTGGAGAAGAATGAGTCACTGTATTTCAATTTAGCAAAACCTTGGCCAGGGTAATCCATCAGATGGATTTGATATTTTGAAATACAATGTGGACAACCTGATCAGAGTTAACAGTTGAACTCTGGGGTATCCTATGATCATTTTGGTCAAGGAGATGAATTATATGAAAACTATATTCGCATGGGTTCTAAGGATGTTGTTCTATACATTTGATCTATCCGGTCGTCGGGTACCATTGCTAGATGGTCACTTCGATTGGTACAGGAATTTATTCCTATGCTATCGACCTAGGTTCAAATCTATGAGGTCACATACATTAGAGTTCATGATCCAATCGGATGGTTGATCAACGATTAAGAATCATTCTAGGGTTAAATGATCAATACGATTGACATTTAACCTAGTGCAAGTGTTGTGGGAGGATCGATTAGCAATTCAATTGCTAATTGGCTTAATTTGATTAAGACAATGGGCTAAAATTAAGTCTAATTAAATATAATTTAATTAGATTTAGTTTGGACTTGATTGGATCAAGTCCAATTGATTTATTGGATAAGCCAAGTGCAAGGAAAAACTAGTCCTAGTTCAACTAAGACTTGGGTCAATCTAATTTCTAATTTGATTAGAAAATTAAATCAGATTTAAATCTAATTTAATCTGATTAAATTAGGTTATTAATTAGGTTAAAACCTATTTTAATTAAGTTGATCTAATTTTGGTTTGATTTGATTTGAAAAACCAAATTAAAACAAGTCATAAGATAGAATCCTAGTAAGACTAGGATTCCACCTTGCACCACATAAGCCTTCCCCACGCCCTCTCTCTCATTCAATGCCAATCTCCTCTTATTTTGTGTGACAAAAGCCCTCTCCCAGGTCTCTCCCATGTTCACAAAAGGTTTTCTTTCTTCTTTTTTACATGAAAAGTGGTTTGGATCAAATCAAAGAGGAATAAGCTTGGATTTCGAATTCTATGAGATAGAGTTTTAGAAATCCAAAACTCTTTCAATTTTGTACCGAATTTATCCAAATTTTTTTTTAGAATTTTTGTAAATTTTAGGGTACACATTATGCACCCTTTTCTAGTAATCCATGCATGAAAATAAGAAGGAGGTGCTCAAGAGTTGGGCACCCCTTATCTTGCCATGTTTGGATAAGCCTTGACTAGGTATTTGACCTAGACAAGGACTCTATCATATCTCTCTGTATAAAATAAGTTTCTTCATAAAATTTTCAAAGAAGATAGAGATTTGAGAGTCCTTTGGGCCATCCAAAAATCAGAGAGAAAGACCTTTGGATCGTGGAGATATAATAGACAAAAGATAGGATGTCTAGAGAGAGAAACGAGAAGAAGAAGAGGGTCTTCTTCTAGGGTTGTTTGTTTTCATCTCTTTCCTTCCTCCATCTTGAGTTTTCTGAGAGCATCTCAGATCTAAAACTCTTTCTCCTACTTTCTATCTTTGGAAGAGTCCAAATCAAGAAGAAGAAGGCACCTGATCAACCATTAAAGAAGGATCAGCGCAGTACTAGCATACTGTGCTGATTTCTTGAAGCAGGACTTCTGATCGAGATTCGTGGGCTCGTGTGGATGACTCCTAGAGGTCGGATGTGTGTGCGGCTTGCAACATCATCTTTAAGCCCGGATCAGTGAGGTTAGAACGTCTAACTTGCAAGGTAATAGATTTGATCTATTGTTTAATACATACATTAGATGTAGTATAGAAACATGTTGATATGATCAACATGTAGTTCATGCTCTATATATATATTTTAATTTCTGATTTAATGCTCTATATATTTTAATTTTTGATTTAAAAAATACTAAGGATCAGTGGCTTGTTTATGGTGAATCGAACTTGAGACTTATAGGGTTTACAGACTCTAGTTTCCAATCTGATCACGATGACAGCAAAAGTGTGTCAGGATTTATTTTTACCCTTAATGGTGGGGCTATCTGCTGGAAGAGTTTCAAGCAACACACAGTGGCTGATTCAGTTTGTGAGGCAGAGTATGTCACTGCATCAGATGCTGCCAAAGAAGCGGTGTGGCTGAGAAAATTTATCACCGAGCTCAAAGTAGCACCCTCCCTTGTTGGTCCAGTTCTGCTCTACTATGACAGCTCTGGAGCCATTGCTCAGGCGAAGGAACCCAAGGCACACCAGCGGATGAAGCATATTCTGCGTCGCTACCATCTCATCCAAAAAATTATAAACCGAGGTGACGTCGACCTTCAGAAGATCGACGAAAAGGAGAACCTGACCGATCCATTCACTAAAGCCATTGTAATGAAGGAGTTCGATGACTACAAGTCGAAGATGGGTATTAGATACTGCACCGATTGGCTTTAGGCCAAGTGGGAGATTGTTGGAAATAGTGTCCCAAATTCAATCGTCAGTCTGTTGACGGTTGTGCTCATTTTTGTATATGTACATGAATTATGAATTAATAAAAATTATTTTGGTATTTTTCATCATAAAATATTTCATCTTCTAATGAACTCCTATGTTGTGGTAAAGTCCTTAGGACTATTTAGACTCGACAAAGGAGGATTTGTCGTTTAGTCCTTAAATCTGTTCGCGATCAAATGATATGTTGTTACCAAGGATGACAACGTTTATCAAGCATAGGTTGTTGTGTGCCATATAGGTTGGTTGTCCTCTTAACCAATGAGTGTGAAGACACTGGTATGGCATACACGTGAGATGTAAGGGTACATCTGCACTGAATGTGACCAACTTCGGAGCTATTTCTGCTGTCAATTTTTGCTTCGATGGAATATGGGTATAAATATCCCTCTGACCTGAGACCGCCACAGTGACTTGCAAGCAACTCACTGCACTTAGGCACTGGACTACCTGAATTTCTAATTCAGTGACGGAAGGCTGCTGGGTGTAGTCAAGTACTTGACTTGTCTGTGTGTGTGTCAAGATGGGATTGACCACTCCAGTTTAGGAGCTGTGTACAGTCATGTTTTGATTTAGCAAAACCTTGGCCAGGGTCATCTTTGTGAGGAGTCACAGGACTATTTGAGTTGAGCACGATTTGGATGATCTAATCAGGGTTGACAGTTTAACCCTGAGTCATCCTAAACACAGAGGTCAAAAGGATGAATTATACAGTAACCATATTCACATAGGTTCTGAGTATTGCGATTGCGACCATTCGACCTATCTGATCATCAGGTACCATTGCTAGATGGTCACTTCGATTAGTACAAGAATTGATTCCTGTGCTACCAGCTTAGGTTCGAACCTGCGGGGTCACACACATTAGAGGTTCCTATCTGATCTGATGACTGATGAAGAGTCCTAATGCTTGTGGACTATGAGTCCTACATGTCTGGGACTCTATGATCGAGAATCAGGATTCTCTGATCATGAGTCCCACACATTTTGGGTACTGGGGTCAAGAGTCCCACTGGTTTGGGACTCTTCGATCAGGGTTACATATCGATGAATTCTGATGCCCGATTACCCATCGAATTTGGACTCAATATTTATGAGAGATTTAATTAGTGATTTAATCACTAATTAACTCAATTTGATTGAGTGATTATTTTTGGATCAAGTCCAATTGAATTGGATTCAGTTGGGTTTGACCCGATTAGGTTAATAGTTGACCTAATCGTCGAGATGGTTTGGTCCCTGATTTGATCAGGGGTTGGGCTTAATCAATTCTTAATTTGATTAAGATTTTATTGAGCTTAATTAAGCCTAATTTAGTTAGATTTAAATTAGTCTAATTGTGCCTAACTTATTTGGTTCAATAAGGTTAGTTTAAATAATGAAACCACCTTGACCCATTCTCCCTGCGCCACCTCACTTCCACTGCACCCATTTGAATTTACGAGAAAGAAGTTCTCATGAATTTTTTCTTATGCAAAGCCCTCCTCACACCCTACTTTAATGCACCAAATGAGTGGATAAGGATGATTGGTTGGCCATTCAAATTCAAAATAAAGTTTGAATTTGAATGAGCAACCAATCTTAGTGCCTTGACCTTATTCTCTTTTAATGCCCCATTTATTACATGAGAAAATGTTTCTCATGAAATCACTCACACACAAATTAAGCCACGCCCTCCTCTTCTCACGCCCTTAGTGGATAGGAATAAATTGGTTTTCATTTGAATTCAAAATTTGATTTGAATTCAAATGTGCAATTACTCATCTTTATCCTCTCACGTAGATAAGACATTTAACATTATTTTAAAAGGAGGAGAAGAGTGGGGTGTGTGCAAGAAAAAATTTGGAGAGAAAATCTGGGCATGAGGAATCCTTGTGTGCAAGGTGAAGGTCTATATCCTTCCGAGAGAAAGAAAGAAAAGAATGAAAAAGTGTGCGTAGAGTTTCAGTGAGTTCTTCAGGGTTTCAGCCTGGAGTTCGGGAAGTGAGAAGGTGAGCTACGAGTATTGTGAGCCCACCAAATTTTAGGGAGATCTTCAACATCCTCTCGAGCACATCTACTGATGATCTAGAGTATCCAAGGAATCGGCAGACATCGATCAAAGGAGTTCGATCAGTATCAGTCATCGAAAGGGCTCTACAACGACCTAGCACTCGTAAGGAGTCGATCAGACTGGGAGCTTTGTGTGGATGATCCATAGAGGTCAAACATGCTGTGTGGCTGTATCACAATGATCAGACTCTCTCGATGGTAATCAGATTACGGTGATCTACTATCCGTACAAAGGTATTGTGTTCTGAACACATTACAGTAAAGTGTTTACTGTTCAAATTTGAATTTTAAATTTAAATACATGCATGCTATATATCATATTTAGATCTTAGTGTAGGATAAATTTTTATTAATTAATTAGATTAATTAATAATTTTCACTATAAAATAGTGATTTTAAAAAAATTTTAAAATTATCATTTTACCCCTGTACTGAATTTCTCCATATTTAGATGAATCCATTCTGACTTAAGGGACTCTGAGCTTTGCGACAAACTTAGTTCCGACCTTAGAAAGTTAAGCAGAACTATTCCAAGCAAAGGAACTCCAATTAAAATGGTTTTGACCAAAGGAACTTTAGCAAGGTAGTTAACTTCAGTAAGGATAGTTTTAAACAAAGGAACTTTAGCAAGGATGGTTCCGAACAAAGGAACTTTGGTTCTGAACAAAGAAATCTCGATAAGATCAGTTTCGATCAAAGAAACTTCAGCAAAGATGGTTTCGATTAGAGGAACCCCTGTAAAGTCAGTTTTGATCAAGAAAACTTCAATAAGGATAGTTTCGATCAAAAAAACTTCGGTTCTGAATAAAGAAACTTGGATTTCCAATAAAGAAACCTCAGTAAGGTTAGTTTCGATCAAAGAAACTTCAGCAAGGATGGTTTCGATCAAAGAAATTTTGATTCCGAACAAAGAAATTTTGGTTTCAAATGAAGAAATCTCAGTAAGGTTAGTTTCGATCAAAAAAAGTTCAGTAAAGATGGTTCTGATCAAAGAAACTTTGGTTCTAAATAAAGAAAGTTTGGTTCTGAACAAAAGAATCAAAACTTCAATTCTGAATAAAAGAATCTCAGTAAGGTCAGTTCCGATCAAAGGAACTTCAGCAAGGATGGTTTCGATCAAAGAAACTTTGGTTTCAAATAAAAAAACTTTGGTTCCCAACAAAAGAATCTTAGTAAGGTCAGTTTCGATCAAAAAAACTTCAGCAAGGATGGTTCTGATCAAAAAAATCCCTGTAAGGTCAGTTTCGATCAAGAAAACTTTAGTAGAGTTCGTCAGACAGGAGCTTCGGCCTTTCATACTACTTTTATGTTCAAACACGAGTTAATGAATCTAAAAATTTATATATATAGTAACATGATATTACAGCATCATTAATAGTATATATGCAGATTGATCGAATTTCATGGCTTAGGGAGTGGGGTCTACCGAGTTGTTTCAGTTGATAGGTCCTAGGGCATACCACCTCATCCACCTGATAGGAATCTTTCCTATTGGATGATAGCTTCCCTTGCTCAGTGGGCTGTGAAACTTTAGCTCACCACAATACTAGGTCACTAGCTCAGAATTCTTTAGTCTTGATCCGCGCATTATAATACTTCGCTACCCTCTGGTGGTAGGCAGCCATTCTCATGATGGTACGCTCCCTGCTTTCTTCAATCAAGTCGAGATTAGCTCGGAGTCATATCGAATTAGTGTCTTCATTGTACTCCTCAACTTTGAGGGAAGGGAGCTTAATCTCCACAAAAATGACTGCTTCAGTCTCAAATGCGAGGTTGAAAGAAATCTCACCAATTGGGATCCTCTGAGTGATTCGATAAGCCCATAACACGTGATAAAGCTCATCTGTCCATGACTTCTCTGTCTGATCTAACCTGATCTTTAAGCCCTATAGGAGAGTTCTACTGATCACCCCCACCTCTTGGTTCTTCTCAAGTACTTAAGGATGTTCTTCATAGCTATCCAGTGCTCCTCACCTAGATTCGATTGATACCTGCTCGTGATACTTTTGTGACAAGCCTAGCATCCTTTTAGATCTATCCTTATAAACCTTTATTCCAAGAATATAGGATGCTTCTCCTACATCTTTTATGAAAAATTTCTTAGACAACCATCTTTTGACTGTGGTTAGCATAGAAATATCATTCTCAATAAGGAGAATATTATTCACATACAACACGAGGAATATGATTGCACTCCCACTAACCTTCTTGTATACACAAAGTTCCTCTTTGTTCTTGAGAAAACCAAATGATTTGATCGCATCATCAAAATGAAGATTCCAACTTCGAGAAGCTTGCTTTAATCCATATATGGATCTTTACAGCTTGCAGATTCTATGATCACTATCACCAGATATAAAATCTAAAGACTGTTCCATATAGATATCTTCCTCAAGATATCCATTTAGGAAAGCAGTTTTCACATCCATCTGCCAGATTTTATAATCATAATAAGCTGCAAAACTTTAGGCACCCAATAATTGGAGTCCAATGAATCTAATTTATTTAGGTTATAGCAGATAATTAAATTTGAATTAATCTTATCAAATAAGAAATTCAAATATAAAGAGAAAATTGGGTCCAACCATGTATTAGCAAGGTTACCCTGAACTCAATAGGATTTCTCTAAATCCAATTGAGACTTCATAAGCCCAATTACTTATTTCATATCTAATCCCTTTATTGTGTGACTCCATAGGTTCAATTCTATCTGATAGTAAGATATACAATGATCTCTATCATAGTATCATTGAAACTCTTTTTAATGGATCGAAATAATTCTACTCCAACTCATCAAGGATTGTCAATCCTGAGCAACCCTAGTGAGCTCTCACAATCCACCAGTGATATCTAGCACTATGTAGTGGCAACCCAGTAGAACCAAAAAAGAATCTCAAGGTGTAGTTCACATATGATTCAATCCCTCTATCGTGAGTCCCAACTAGATGGTAGGTCATGGATAAATCGTCAAACTTCATCATCAATTATATGATAGATTCGATCAGCTCAAGTCCAACTGTGATCCTTATGGAAACTCTTTTTCATGAATCACACCACTGTGGTCACAGACTCTCAGATTTAGTCTCTCAAATCTCATAGGATTACTCTTTTCTATCAAGATCGATAGATTCTATCTTAATGCACATCCTACTCTTACAGTGGATCAACTATCACCAACATCCACTACAAGGGCTCATTGAGACTATGTTTATGTATCCGTCAAACTTCAGCAGCTTCACTATAAGTAGTCATACCATTGCAGGTCAAAAGATCATTCACACAACTATAGCATCAAGACAATCACTGACGATCGAATAGAAATCCAAGTGATCTCTCGTATAGTCATGCTCAGTACTAGTTATTCTCTAACAACTACCTGCACTCATCGTCTAGTATCCTATATTGTAGACTAGAGACTCATCTACCCCAAAAGAAGCAATCTATGTGTCGGTCTATCTGGATCGATCACCATCCTCATGATGATACTATGATCGAAAGTATTTAAGAATTAAATACATATCTCTAATTCTCAATATTTTGAGAATATGTATCAAAATATTGATTCTATGGATGATTCTAAGACACATCACTCTTGAATGAAAATTAAATTTATCTTTTTATTAATCAAATCAATATATTAAATATAAAATTATATCCTAACTTTATTACAATGTGTCAGTCATATTGGCTTCTAGGACATATATCTAACAATCTCCTACTTAGACTAAAATCAATTGGCCACTAATCTAAGTCCCATCCTCTCAAAATGGACTTTTATTTTTAGCTAGTTCAATTGCTTTGTCAGCAGATCTACTACGTTGTCTGTAGAGTCTACTTTTCGCACCTGACATGTTTCTTTTCAAGGTAGTCGCGTATAATATGATACCGCCGTTCGATGTACTTTGATTTTTGATGAGACCTCGACTCCTTAGCAAGTGCTATAGCTCCATTGTCGTTGCTGTAAAGTGGTATGGCATCTGATATCATAACCCTAAGTTTCGTAATAAATTTTTTGAACCAGAAGCCTTTCTTTGCAGCATCCAAAGCAGCGATATATTCAGCCTCTATGATCGAATCCGCTATGACGAGTTGCTTGAAATTTTTTTAGCTGATTGTACCACCATTGCATATGAACACATATCCTGACATAGACTTTCTATCATCAGGATCAGACATGAAGTCTGAATCAGTATACCCCTCGATTCGCGATTCAGAACCTCCTTTAAAGATCAAGAATAAATCTTTAGTTCTTCTCAAATACTTAAGAATGTTCTTCACAGCTATCCAGTGCTCTTCATCTGGATTCGATTGATACCTGCTTGCGACACTTACAGCAAGGATAATATCAGATTGAGTACACAGCATGGCATACATGAGGTTTCCTGTGGCT
The DNA here is from genome assembly GCF_000442705.2 of Elaeis guineensis. NCBI lineage: Eukaryota > Viridiplantae > Streptophyta > Magnoliopsida > Arecales > Arecaceae > Elaeis > Elaeis guineensis. The sequence continues at coordinate 71,290,761 of NC_026004.2, read as the reverse complement.
AAGGCATAAGAAATCCTACTTATATACTGAACTTCCTCGAATGTGGTTGGATACATCATCTTGAAAAGATGAATATCATATCTAAGAGATAAAAGTCCTCTTTTAGAGTTTTCCATGCTGAACCTCTTCAGCATTTTCTTTATGTACAGCTTTTGTGACAAACCTAGCATCCTTTTAGATCTATCCTTATAAACCTTTATTTCAAGAATATAGAATGCTTCTCCTAGATCTTTCATGGAGAATTTCTTAGACAACCATCTTTTGACTGTGGTCAGCATAAAAATATCATTCCTAATAAGGAGAATATCATTCACGTATGTTGGTGCAAAAATTCGCTAGCATCGGAGAAGCTGGAATCATGGTCGCCGCCAGGACCTGCAAAAGAAGTCTAAACCGGAGGTGGGGTTGCTCCGACAAGACCCTCCGACGCTCAAGTCAGTTTTCTGCCTCAACAAGAATGGAGTGCTCGAACGAAAATTTTAGCAGAGTTTCTAGGTAAAAATGAGAGCTTAGAGAATAACGTATCTGGGGCCCCCTTTTATAGATGAAAGGGGGCAGCAGACTGATAGCGACATCCATAACCGTCTGGCAGTGGGCTGCCCAGAGTCAGACAGAGTTTGTTGCGAAGAGTAGTGGAGTGGGATCGTGGCCACCATCGGGACGTGCCACGTGGAGTCTGTTGTGGGTAGTGGAACGGCGTCCGTTGTCATGACTTGTCAGGAGGTGGGAGGAATCGTGCGGTATCCATCGTAGGGAGTGGAGCAGAATCATGGTCATTATGGTGATCTGCCAGGGAGTGATGGAGCCATGCAAAATTCACTGCAGGAGGTGGAGCAGGGTCGTGGCTGTTGCTGCGGCCTACCAGTGGGCCTAGGCCTGTCGGTCGAAGTTCGATTGGAGTGTCTGGCGGGAAGAGGTGGCTAGCCACCCGTCTGAGAGGAGCTCGGAGTCCGACTCCCGTAGGAGTCTGGATGAAGTCTTCTTGCAGCCAGAGTTGGGAACGAGACCCGATTCTCGTAGGAGTCCGGGTAGAGTCTTCCTGCAATTTAAGTCAGGTGCGAAGTCCAGCTCCCGTAGGAGTCCGGATGGAGTCTACCTGCAATTGTAGTTGAGGGTGAAGTCTGGCTCCCGTAGGAGTCCGGACGAAGTTTACCTGCAATTGAGATCGCGGATGGAGTCCGTCTTCCGTAGGAGTCCGGACGAAGTCTGCCTGCAGTTGAAGCTGCGGGGACGAGGTCCGGCTCCCGTAGGAGCCCGGGTGGAGTCTACCTGCAATTAAAGTCAGGTACGAAGTCTGGCTCCCGTAGGAGTCCGGATGGAGTCTACCTGCAATTGGGGTCGTGGGCGAAGTCCGGCTCCCGTAGGAGTCCGGATAGAATTTTTCCGTAGCCGGAACTGGGGACGGAGCCCGGCTCCCATGGGAGTCCGGGCGAAGCCTTCCAACAGTTGAGGTTGGGGACGAAGTCCGGCTCCCATAAGAATCCGGACTAAATCTACCTGTAGCTAGAGTCAGAGATGAGATCTAGCTCCTGTAGGAGTCCGGTCGAAGTCCACTTGCAATCAAGGTCAGGGACAAAGTCCGGCTCCCGTAGGAGTCCGGACGGAGTTTACCTGTAAGTGAAGTCATGGGCGGAGCTCAGCTCCCATAGGAGTCCGGGTGAAGCCTTCCAGCAGTTGAGGTTGGGGACGAAGTCCGACTCCCGTAGGAGTCCGGACTAAGTCTGCCCGTAGCTGGAGTCGGAGACGAGATCTGGCTCCCGTAGAAGTCCGATCGAAGTCCATCTGCAACCAAGGTCAGGGACGAAGTCTGGCTCTCGTAGGAGTCCGGACGGAGTTTACCTGTAAGTGAAGTCATGGGTGGAGCTCGGCTCCCGTAGGAGTCCGGGTGAAGCCTTCCAGCAGTTGAGGTTGGAGACGAAGTCCGGCTCCTGTAAGAGTCTGGACTAAGTCTGCCCGTAGCTGGAGTCGGAGATGAGATCTGGCTCCCGTAGGAGTCCGGGCGAAGTCCATCTGCAATCAAGATCAAGGATGAAGTCCGGCTCCCGTAGGAGTCCGGACGGAGTTTACCTGTAAGTGAAGTCGTGGGCAGAGTTCGACTCCCGTAGGAGTCCGGGCGAAGCCTTCCCACAGTCGAGGTCGAGGATGGAGCCTGGCTCCCGTAGGAGTCTGGGCTGAGTCAACCTGCAATCAGAGTTAGGGATGAAGTCCGGCTCCCGTAGGAGTCTGGATGAAGTTTACCAGCAATCGGGGTCGAGGGCAGAGCCCGGCTCCCATAGGAGTCCGGGCGAAGCCTTTCTGCAGTCGAGGTCGGGGATGAGATCTGGCTCCCATAGGAGTCCGGGCTGAGATCTGGTAGTTGTAGGAATCTACTGTTGGAGAAGTTCAGCCGTCGGCGGAGTCCAGAGTAGTTCAGATTGGAGTTGAACCTGGCTGGAAGAAGTCTGAAAGAGATTCGGGGAGCAGCTGATAGTCGTAGAAAGTCGGCTGTCGGCGGAGCTTAGTGAGCGCTCGGGGCGGTTTAATAGATAACTGGGGGAACTCATGTCGAAGGAGCTCGGGTGGTGTAGTGGAAGTTCATCCGTCGGGGAAATTCGGTCAGCACTGCGGGAATCCGACTGTTGGAGAAGTCCGGGGAGATACCATCTGCGGTCGAAAGCCGGAGGAGTCTTGGGAGGGTCAATCCTGTTAAGAACTTCGGCTGAGGGTTTTTTATACCCAACACCAGTCCCCCTACTTCCGAGTTTGAATTTTGAATGAAGGAAGTACAGAAAGATTGTCACAGCCAAAGTTGCTCCCTCGATGCCCGTGCGTGATCATCCTCAGATATTTTGGCATTTAATGCGCGTGCGTCGGAGTCTTTTCAAATCGAGGCGATCCGAAGAGGCCCTTTTGGAACCTGCAACAGAATGGTGCTTGAGGCATGGCGCAATAAAGGCACTGTCAGCCGTCTGCCACATTTTAACCGCCCACTGTGGTGAGTGGGACACACAGCGAAAAGAGACCGGTCAGAGGGGATTCGCAATCGTCATTATGTCGGATCTCAGGGCCTATTTAAACCCGCACCCCTCCTCCAAGAGTCTCGCTCTATCCGACGGTCTCGTTCTGACATCCTTCTTCTTCCTGAGAACTTCGATTTTTCTCAGCGCCCTTCCCAGTCTTAGGCGTTCCTCGAGCCATCCCCCTTTTCGCACCTTCGTACTTCTTCGAATCGCCTAGGTTAGTCTCGGAACTCCTTCCTCTTTTTGTTCTTCCTCTTGTCGTTCGATCTTTCTTCCTCTTGCTCTGCGCCTCAATCCCCCGGGACCTTGTCTGTGATTTTTCTTTATTTTTAGGGATTTTGCTTCTGTAAGTGGTCTTCGTGTGACTCTAAATGTATTCCAAGGGTTCTTCTTCTAGCGGCTCTAGGAGTTCGTCTGTCTCGATCTCCCAGAGCCCTCAGGTGGTAGATGAACCGATAGGTAGAGCCGAACCTCGTCCGATTTTTGCACCAGATGCCATTTCATGTTCTCTGACTCCGGACGAACTCCAACTGATAAGAGTTCAGTATGGGGTTCCTCCGGAGTATGAACTGGAACTTTCTGGCCCGTCCGACTGGGCAAGTACCCCTCCCTCCGGCTGCTTCTGTCTGTACCAGGAGGCCTTCCATGCCGGACTCCGGCTTCCTCTGCCACCTTTCATCATTGCCCTTTTTCGGTTCCTGGATATTTCTCTGGCTTCGGTTGCACCGAACTCATTTAGGTTTTTGATAAGGTTCCTCTCTTTTTGTCATATAGTCGAAGTCCAGCCCACCCTTTCCTTATTTAGATACTTCTACACCTTCAAGCATCATTCCTCGATGAAGGATTGGTGTTACTTCTCCCCTCAGTTTGGTAGGAAGGGGCTACTGAAGGGTGCTCCTTCTTCTATCCACAACTGGAAAGAAAAGTTTCTTTATGTCCGATGCCCGACCTTGAGGCTAGAGTTACCCCCTTGGGGCTCCCTGAGGGACTCCGTCCGTCGGACGCCCAGCCTAGGGGGAGACGACCATCAAGCCTCTCAGAAACTCCTCAAATATCCAACTCCTTCTCTCCCCAACCTCCTGAAGAAGCAGTTTATGTTCAACATCGGTCTGAGCCCCCTAGATCCCGCCAGTATTTCATCTCTCCCCTTCTTTTTTCTTCTTCTTTTTTTTTTTTACCTCTCTTCTTTTCTTCTTTTTCACACCTTCCTTTTCTTTTCTCTTTCTCTCTTTTTTTTTTTTTTTTAGGCATGGACGCCGAAGAAGCACAAATGCTTGCCAGGGGCCTGAAGGCTCTCAAAGAAAGGGCACCGAGGCTTCCGGGCTGGCGAAGAGGGCCAGAGCGGAGGGGACGAGTTTGGCCGTGCCCGCCCGGGCAACCTCAGCTACCGACGTCCTTCTAGATACCGAGCGTCCTGCCGCTCGAGCTTCCTCGAGGGGTTTGAGTTCTCCTACCGAGGTCCCCACTTCGGAGACCCATCCTAAGGAGGTGCCAGGGGGTGAGAGGAGGAAGAGGAGGAAGACCTTGGCCCGTCGGGTTGGCAGTCGCCGGGCTGCCACTAAAGAGTCTCGCGGCTCTGAAGAGGAGCAAGGGGATGATCCCTTTAGTGACAGGGATCTAATAAAAAAGCTGGTAGACGGGTGCTCGCTGCCCAAAGTCGTCCAGAGGATCGTCCGCGTCGATCCTACACAACGAGTCTGGGACTCGCTGGGGGCCTTCCTCGAGGTAAGTAGATTCGTCCTCCTTTTTCCTTTCGCTTCTTTATTTAATTAACTTCCCAGCTCTCATTCTGGCTCTCCTATTGCCCTTGCAGCTCGGGCATCAACTCCTCGCCAACATCGAGATGACAAACAAGGTGGTGGAAGGTCAGCAGGCCGAGGCTGTCCGCCTTAAGGAAATGGCCCTCGAGGTGGCCAGTCTCCGAGAGGCACTTGAGAGGGAGAGACAGACCTCGACGGAACAGAAGGCCGACCTGGAGGAGATGGTGAGGAGGGTGGAGGCCGAGGTCGCCAACATGATAGAATAGATTCCGACCCTGATCTCGGAGGCCAGGAGTCAAGCGATGGAGGAGTTCAAGACTTTCGTCGAAATGAAGAAGTTGAAGGTTGAGTTCGGCCAAGCTGCATTCAATAAATGGTTCGAGCTCTGCCAGGAGAAGATGGTCGTAAAATTCCCCGAGCTCGACTTCAGCTTCTTGGATAAGGCATCCGAGGATGAAGCCGGACCCTCTACCGCCACTGCAACCGCCGCGGTCCACCCCCCAGAGGTGCCGAGTCCCCCCGTTGATCCAGAGGTCCAAGACCTCTAACTTTGTATTCTTCCTTTATTGCCATTTTTCTTCTTTCCTTTGTCTTCAAGAAACATTCAGTCAATAAAAGTGGTCTCCTCCTTTTGGGGGACTTTTCTTCTCTTCTTTTTCTTTCTTTTTTCCTTCTACTTCTTTATAATGAGCTACATTTTAACGCGTTGACCTCCCGATGGCAGCGTCCCACCGAAGCGCTTCCCTTGCCTCAGGGGATTCCGTTGAAGTCTACAATCCAGCGGCTGAAGAAGGAAGTCCTCCATCTAACAAAAAGGTCGAAGAAGACGGAAGGCGAGCTTTGCAGGTGGAGGGAGAGTCACTCTGAAGCCACCGCAGAAGCCACCTACTTTCGGAATCTCCACGTGAAGGAGATCATGGAGTACAGCCGGAGGAAGGAGAACTTTGAGAAGGAGCTTGAGGAATGCAAGAAGCGTGCCAGCGATCAAATTTGAGCTCAAGCCACCAAAATCAGTTCCCTCAGGGTGGAGCTGTCGGCTGCCCGGGAGAGGATTGGCCAGCTGGAGGGAAGTTCATCCCAACTTTGGACTCAGGCCGACAGCGATCGGGAGTGGTCGAAGAAGGTCTCCGACCTCCAGCAGCAGCTTCAGGATGCCGAGGTGAGCAACGATGCGTACCGGGCCGGCTGGCGCAAGCAGGTGGACGAATACAAGGGGAGGCTCCGAATGGCGACCGACGAGGTTGCCCGCCTTCAAGGGCAGCTGGCTGGCAGGACTCAGCTCGCTTCCTCTCGAAATTCCAGCGAACTCCAATCCCTGAGAAGAACTGCAAAAGAGCTTTCTATCGCCCTTGGGGAGAGGACGATCGAGCTGCAGCAATCGAAGATCCAGCTGGCATGCGAGCAGCAGGCCGTCAAGGATGCGGAGGCAGAATCTGAGGTCCTGAGAAAAAGACGTCGAGAGGTGGAGAGCGAAAGCCAGTGATATCACCGAAGATACATGGAGATATTAATGAGAGAGAGAGAATTGAAAGCAGAAGTCAGATGTTTGAGGGATTCCCTGGCGAGGGTCGAAGCCGAAAGTCCGAGGTCGGAGGAAGTCGGGCCCCCTTAGGGCCCCTTTTTGTCTTTCCGTCCTCCCATGTATATATTTTTTCTTCTATTGTTTCGTCTTGTTCTTGTCGTTTTACTTTTCTTTCTTTAGTCTACTGGGCTTTGTAGTGTATATTTTGTGAATGAAATGAAAAGAAGATTTTGTGTTACCTCGTCCGTGTGTTGTATTAAATTATCGTCCGCCGAACTTCTTTTATCTTTTGACTTGTCCGACGTCGATATCATTTGGAGGTGCCCAATCGTCGCCATGCTAATTTGCTTTTCTGGTCGTCCATGGCCATAGGCTCGAGCTCGGTAGTCTGAACTCTGCATTACCTTGAAGGGGTCATTATTTTCTTGGCCTGTGTCAAGAGCCTTCTTAGAGGTCGGGGGTGTTTAGTAGGAACTTCCCGTCCTTGTTGAGACGAGGTTCTCTAGGTCTTTGGTATGATTTGTTTTTCGTCTGTTGTCGGTGTAATTCGTCGCTTTCCTTCTTAATTTTCCTTCCCTTTCCTGATGAGGGTCTCCCCCCTACTTTTCATGGGGTCGCGTAGAGGTGTGGAGGTGCCATTGAGGGGACTTTTCCCTTTATCCAATCATGTTGGGTGATCGGGTTTTCGTCATTGTCAGGACGAGGTCCTCCTTCTGTTCTCGTCGGGGCTGTGGAGACACATAAAGGTCATTGTGAGGGCCTCTCCCCCCATCCAATCTAAAAGAATCAGGTCTTCGACTTTGCTCGTGTCAGGATGAGGTTTCCTCCTGTTCCTAACATGGCTGTGGGGGTATATTAGGGCGTTGTAGGGCCTCTCCCCCCATCCGGTCTAAAAGAACTGGGTCTTCAACTTTGCTCACGTTAGGGCGAGGTCCTCCTCCTATCCCTAACATGGCTGTGGGGGCGCATAAGGGTGTTGTCGGGCCTCTCCACCCATCCGATCTAAAAGAACCGGGCCTTTGACTTTGCTCATGTTAGGGCGAGGTTCTCTTCCTGTCCCAACATGGCTGTGGAGGCACATAAGGGCATTGTAGGGCCTCTCCCCCCATCCGGTCTAAAAGAACCGGGCCTTTGACTTTGCTCATGTTAGGGCGAGGTTCTCCTCCTGTCCCTAACATGGCTGTGGGGGCGCGTAAGGGCGTTGTAGGGCCTCTCTCCCCATCCGATCTAAAAGAACCAGGCCTTCGACTTTGCTCATGTTAGGGCGAGGTTCTCCTCCTGTCCCTAACATGGCTGTGGGGGCGTGTAAGGGCGTTGTAGGGCCTCTCTCCCCATCCGGTCTGAAAGAATCGAGCCTTTGACGTTGCCTAGGTTAGGATGAGGTTCTCTTCCCGTCCCCAACATGGCCCAGGGGGCATCCAAGGGCCGTTATATGGGCTTCTCCCCCGGTCCGATCTTAAAATAATCGGACTTTCATTTTTCTCGTGTTAGGACGAGGTTCTCCTCCTGTTCCTAACATGACCATGGGGGCACTCAAGGGCCGTTATATGGGTATCTCCTCCGATCCGATCTTAAAATGATCGGACTTCCATTTTGCTCGTGTTAGGATGAGGTTCTCCTCCTGTTCCTAACATGACCATGGGGGCACTCAAGGGCCGTTATATGGTCCTCTCCCCCGATCCGATCTTAAAATGATCGGACTTCCATTTTGCTCATGTTAGGATGAGGTTCTCCTCCTATTCCTAACATGACCTTGTTTTAATTGTTTGGATGGGTTATCCCCAATCGTAACAAATCCATGCCGAAAGGGAAAGACATGCGAAGTTAAAAGGAATTTTGATTCAAAGCAAAGTCGTGAGTAGTACGTTTACAGGTTTCTCGAGTTCCATGGTCGTGGAAGGTCTGCTCCTCCCTGAGGCCCTCCGGTGATGGAGTCGATGGTCCCGATTGGAGGCCGATCTCCGGGCTGCTCCTCCCTCCTTGGCGGTTCAGGTTGCGGCAGGGCCCTCGACCGATCTTCTCTACCCTCAGGCTGGCGTCGAATGAACCTACCGAGTCGACCTCGCCGGATGAGCTTCTCGATCTCATCTCGGAGCTGGATGCATTCCTCTGTGTCATGGCCGTGGTCGTGATGGTAGAGATAGAACTTATTGGGGTTGCACTTCCCGGGGTGTGTGCGCATCCTCTCTGGCCTAGGGAGCTTCTCTCTGACCTCCATCAGTACCTGGATCTTCGAGGCATTGAGGGGGGCGTAGTTGCGGAATCTTTTTGATGGAGAACCCCGTCGAACTTCGCAGTCCAGACTTTTCTACCTACGTACCCGAGGAGGAGTATGGACACGCTTGTGCCCGGGAGGAGTTCGAGAACATGGCCGAGCTTCTCTCGCCCCTTTCTCGACTGCGGGCTTACTCGAGTCTCCCACCTGCCATTCTCTCGCAGTCTCCTCATCCTTCATTTTGAAGGCTTCTTCCGCTCGGGCGTACCCTTCGACCCAAGCCAACAGATCAGTAAAGTCCCTGGGGTACTTCTTCTCCAGGGAGAATAAAAGGTCATTCTTCTGAAGGCCGCCTTTCAGGGCGGCCATTACTACCGATTGGTTCAAATTCTGGACCTCCAGCGCTGCGACATTGAAACGGTTGATGTAGGCCCGAATGGACTCCCCCTCTATCTGCCTGATATTAATAAGGGACTCTGAACCCTTCCGGGGGTGCCGGCTGCTGACAAAATGGGCCACAAATTGGTGGCTCATTTGATCGAAGAAAAAGATGGTACCCGGCTTCAGCATCGAGTATCAATTTCTCATCGCTCTCTTCAAGGTGGATGGGAAGGCTCGGCATAGAATGGCATCGGGTGCACCATGAAGCAGCATCATCGTCCGGAAGGCCTCCAGATGATCAACCAGGTCTGAAGTCCCATCGTAGCTTTCAAACTGGGAGAGTTTAAAGTTTGGCGGGATCGGTTCCTGCATGATCATTTGAGAAAAGGGAGGGTCAGTACAAATATCCTCACCATAAGCGGGGGGAGCGTGGTGGAGTTCCTCGATCCGCCGGTTCATCTCCTGGAGCCTCCGATCCAGAAAATCCTCGTGACTATGGGTCTCGAGGGTCCTCTGGCAGAATGGGGGTAGAGATCTTCCAGGGGTGGAGTCGTGGTCAGATTGGGGGCTTTCCACCCTTGGATTCGTCTTTCTGGGAAAGACTGGGTGGCTGGCCCAAGTGGCCCGTCCCGTCACCGGATTTTGGAGTTCTGACGATGCTCCTTCCGGTCGCACCGATGCCTGCGGCTACTACTACTGTTGCATAGCCTGCACAGCTTCAGTGAGGCCTCTGACCTGCTGCACCAGTAGGTCGAATTGCTCCGTGCCAACCGCTGTTGCTAGAGGAGGAGGTAGAGGCTGGGAGACTGGAGGTGAGGCCGGAGCCTGAGATCTGGCCCCAGAGGCCGTGGATCACCATGTGGATGCCTTGCGGGGAGGCATCAAGCGAAGATCAAGTGGGGGAAGGAGGAGTGGATGTTGGAGAAGATGACCAGAGGTGGTCCCGTTGAGCACTCCTTTAAGAACAAGGATACTGCGAAGACACAACCCCTTCCTCTAGCGCCAATCCTGTTGGTGCAAAAATCCACTAGCACTGGAGAAGCTGGAGTCGTGGTCGCCGTCGGGACCTACAAAAGAAGTCTAAACCGGAGGTGGGGTTGCTCCGACAAGACCCTCTGACGCTCAAGTCAGTTCTCTGCCTCAACAAGAATGGAGTGCTCGAACGAAAGTTTTAGCAGAGTTTCTAGATAAAAATGAGAGCTTAGAGAATAACGTATCTAGGGCCCCCTTTTATAGGCGAAAGGGGGCAGCAGACTGATAGCAACATCCGTAACCGTCTGGCAATGGGCTGCCCAGAGTCAGGCGGAGTTTGTTGCGAAGAGTAGTGGAGTGGGATCGTGGCCACCATCGGGACGTGCCACGTGGAGTCTGTTGCGGGTAGTGGAACGGCGTCCGTTGTCGCGACTTGCCAGGTGGTGGGAGGAATCGTACGGTATCCATCGCAGGGAGTGGAGCAGAATCATGGTCATTATGGTGATCTGCTAGGGAGTGATGGAGCCGTGCGAAATCCGCTGTAGGAGGTGGAGCATGGTCATGGCTGTTGCTGCGGCCTACCAGTGGGCCTAGGCCTGTCGGTCGAAGTTTGGCTGGAGTGTCTGGCGGGGAGAGGTGGCTAGCCATCTGTCTGAGAGGAGCTCGGAGTCCGGCTCCCGTAGGAGTCTGGATGAAGTCTTCTTGCAGCTGGAGTTGGGAACGAGACCCGGTTTCCGTAGGAGTCCGGGTAGAGTCTTCCTGCAATTTAAGTCAGGTGCGAAGTCCGGCTCCCGTAGGAGTCCGGACAGAGTCTACCTGCAATTGCAGTTGAGGGTGAAGTCTGGCTCCCGTATGAGTCCGAACGAAGTTTACCTGCAATTGGGATCGCGGGTGGAGTCCGTCTTTCGTAGGAGTCCAGACGAAGTCTGCCTGCAGTTGAAGCTGTGGGGACGAGGTCCGGCTCCCTAGGAGCCCAGGTGGAGTCTACCTACAATTAAAGTCAGGTGCGAAGTTCGGCTCCCGTAAGAGTCTGGATGGAGTCTACCTGCAATTGGGGTCGTGGGCGAAGTCCGGCTCCCGTAGGAGTCCGAACGGAATCTTCCCATAGCCAGAGCTGGGGACAGAGCCCGGCTCCCATGGGAGTCCGGGCGAAGCCTTCCAGCAGTTGAGGTTGGGGACGATGTCTGGCTCCCGTAGGAATCTGAACTAAGTCTGCCTGTAGCTGGAGTCGGAGATGAGATCTAGCTCCCGTAGGAGTCCGATCGAAGTCCACCTGCAATCAAGGTCAGGGATGAAGTCCGGCTCCCGTAGGAGTCCGGATGGAGTTTACCTGTAAGTGAAGTCATGGGCGGAGCTCGGCTCCCGTAGGAGTCCAGGCGAAGCCTTCCAGCAGTTGAGGTTGGGGACGAAGTCCGGCTCCCGTAGGAGTCCGGACTAAGTCTGCCCGTAGCTGGAGTCGGAGACGAGATCTGGCTCCCGTAGGAGTTCGATCGAAGTCCATCTGCAACCAAGGTCAGGGATGAAGTCCGGCTCCCGTAGGAGTCCGGACAGAGTTTACCTATAAGTGAAGTCATGGGTGGAGCTCGGCTCCCGTAGGAGTCCGGGCGAAGCCTTCCAGCAGTTAAGGTTGGGGATGAAGTCCGGCTCCCTAGGAGTCCGGACTAAGTCTACCCGTAGCTGGAGTCGGAGATGAGATCTGGCTCCCGTAAGAGTCCGGTCGAAGTCCATCTGCAATCAAGGTCAGGGACAAAGTCCGGCTTCCGTAGGAGTCCGGATGGAGTTTACCTGTAAGTGAAGTCGTGGGTGGAGCTCGGCTCCCATAGGAGTCCGGGCGAAGCCTTCCCGCAGTCGAGGTCGAGGACAGAGCCCGGCTCCCGTAGGAGTCCGAGCTGAGTCAACCTGCAATCAGAGTCAGGGATGAAGTCCGGCTCCCGTAGGAGTCCGGACGAAGTTTACCAGCAATCAAGGTCGAGAGTGGAGCCCGGCTCCCATAGGAGTCCGGGCGAAGCCTTTCCGCAGTCGAGGTCGGGGATGAGATCCGGCTCCCGTAGGAGTCCGGGCTGAGATCTGGTAGTTGTAGGAATCTACCGTTGGAGAAGTTCAGCCGTCGGCGGAGTCCGGAGTAGTTCGGATTGGAGTTGAACCTAGCTGGAAGAAGTCTGGAAGGGATTCGGGGAGCAGCTGATAGTCGTAGAAAGTCGGCTGTCGGCGGAGCTTAGTGAGCGCTCGGGGAGGTTTAATAGATAACTAGGGGAACTCATGTCGAAGGAGCTCGGGTGGTGTAGTGGGAGTTCGTCCGTCGGGGAAATTCGATCAGCACTGCGGGAATCCGGCTGTTGGAGAAGTCCGAGGAGATACCATTTGCGGTTGAAAGCCGGAGGAGTCTCGGGAGGGTCAATCCTGTTAAGAACTTCGGCTGAGGGTTTTTTATACCCAACAACGTACAATATGAGAAATGTGATTGCACTCCCACTGACCTTCTTATATACACAAAATTTCTCGGCGTTCTTGAGAAAATCAAATAATTTGATCGCATCATCAAAATAAAGATTTCAACTCTGAGAAGTTTGCTTTAATCCATATATGGACTTTTGTAGCTTGCAAATTCTGTGATCATCATCACCAGATGTGAAACCCAAAGACTGCTCCATATAGATATCTTCCTCAAGATATCCATTCAGAAAAGTAGTTTTCACATCCATCTATTAGATATTATAATCATAATAAGCTACAATAGCAAGCAGAGTACGGATGGATTTCAGCATGACTATGGACGAAAAGATTTTTTGATAATCAATACCCTTGCACTGGCTATAACTTTTGCCACAAACCTAGCTTTATAGGTTTCTACTTTATCATCGACACCTATTTTCTTTTTATAGATCTATTTACACCCAATGGGTATTATACCCTCGGGTGGATCCACTAAGGTCCATACTTGGTTCTAATACATCAAGTCAATTTCTGACTTCATTGTATCTAACTATTTCTCGAAATCGATATCAGACATCACTTCGTCAAAGGTATGGAGATCATCACCATGACCCTTATCTCCCATAAGGAATATTTTCTTTACTTCCTCCGTAAGCATACTCATGTATCTTTCAGGAGTTCGGGAGACCCTACTAGATTTACGAGTGTTGGAAATTGTATCCCAAAGTTAATCATCAGCCTGTTGATGGTTGTACTTATCATTGTAATTATATATGAATTATTGAATTAATAAATATTATTTGATTTTTTCATCATTGTATATATTTTATTTTGAACTCCTGTTATGCGATGAAGTTCTTAGGACTATTTGATTCGATATAGGAGGATATATCGTTTAGTCCTTAAATGAGTTCGCGACCAAATGATATATTATTACTAGGATGATAGTCATATCAAGTATAGGTTATTGTGTGCCATATAGGTTGGTTATCCTCTTAACCAAAGAGTATGAAGATGCTGGTATGGCATGCAGATAAAATATAAGAGTACATTTCACTGAACATGACCCACTCCGAAGTACTCTATTGTCAAGAGTCACTCTGAAGGGATATAGGTATAAGTGTCCCTCCGACCTGAGATCATCATGATGACTTGCAAGTAACTCACTATGCTTTGGTGCCAGACTACCTGAATTTTTAATTCAGCGATGAAAGATTTTTGGGCATAGTCAAGTACTTGTAAAGTCGATGTATGAGTCAAGATGGAATTGACCCCTCTGCATAAGTAGGAGTTAATATATCAGTGTATTTCAATTCAGTAAAACCTTGATCGGGATAATTCATGTGATGGATTTTAAAAATTAAAATACAATGTGGATGATCATATCAAGGTTGGCAATTAAACCCTAGGTCACCTTGAGTATTTGGGTCAAAGGAATGAATTATACGGTAACTATATTCAAATAAATTCTTGAGTATTGCTTAGCATACTTTTGATCTATCTGGACGTCGGGTACCATTGCTAGATGGTTACTCCGATTGGTACAGAAATCAGTTCTTGTGTTACCGACTTAGGTTCGAACTTATGGGATCACACACATTAGAAGTTTCTCTCTGATCACATAGCTAATCTGAAGAGTCTCAGTTAACAAAAACTTTGATGAAGAGTTCCACTGGATAGGGACTCTGCTGAAGAGTCCCATTGGACGGGGACTCTGCTGAAGAGTCCTACTGAATGGAGACTCTAGAGAAAAGTCCCACTAGACTTGGACTCTATCTTTAATGAAGGATTAATTAATTATTAGATTACTAATTAGCTCAATTTGATTAAGCATTAAAGTCTGGATTAAGTCTGATTGAATTTGATTCAATCAAGTCAAGTCTGATTAGGTTATGAGATGATCTAATCGATAAGAGAGAAATGATCCTGATTTGATCGGATCCATGGCTCAATTAATTTATTAATTTGATTAAATTTAATTAAGATTATAAGAACTTAAATAAATTAGATTCATCATATTTTATTTAAATCTAATTAGATTAGGTTTGAAAGAAATCTAATTGGTTAAACCCTAGAATCCCAAATGAGTAGGGCTCTATCCCTTGTGCCACCTAAATTGTCTCACACCTTTTCTCACCATACAAAATTAGTTTGTACATGAGAAAATCAAAAAATAATCCTTCTTTTGTTGCTCATTAAGGATAGAATTGGTTGGTTTTGATTTGAATTCAAATTAGTTTGAATTTCAACTTAAAACCTTATCCATATCCTTCCACACGTTGGTTGCTTTTGAAGGAGTCTATTGTATATGAGAAAAGGAGATCTTTCTAATTGATTTTTATGCCTAATTTTCTCTGATAAGTCTCTTTTTAAGTTAGATAAGGGTAAAAAAAAGTTGGAGTTGAATTAAAATTTAAAAGAGTTTGAGTTGCAACAAACTCCAGTTCCTATCTTGTTTTATCTGATTTGTGCGACAACCATAAAAAGGCCATAATTTTGTGTGTCAAAAGAAAAGAGCTATTCACCATGAGATATCAGAGAGAAATAAGGTCAAAAACACATTTTGGGAGATGAGGATTGGGTGGGTTTCCTTCCTCCTGGGCATGAACAAAAGAGGAGACCATTCTCCTCTTAGGTGAGAGACCTAGAACTGTTCTAAGTTTTTGGGTGAGAGAAAAACTAAAGAGAAGAGAGTCTTCATCTAAATTTTCTTTATCATCCAGCATCCTTCTCTGATCCATCTTCAATATCAAAAAGATTCAAGATGATTGAAGAAGGAGATCAAGTCAGATCTACCATCAGAAACTGACTACGTGAGCTAGCACTCTCACAGAGAGCTGATCGGTCCGAAAGGGCTTCGTGTGGACCATCCATAGAGGTCAGACATTTGTGTGGCTACTCGACATCAGTAAGAGCTTCGTACTATACTTACCAGTAGTAGAGATTATCAATCCATTAAAAGGTGATAAGTTCGAAACTCTACCGACATAATCTAAAGGTTAGATCAAATTCAGGGCATCGATGTGATCGATGCAGTTTTCTATTTTATTTCAGATTTTATATGTAAATTTTTCATATCATAGATCCTTAATAGTAGTTTAGATCTAATCTAAGATATATTTATAAGATTAAAATATTTAATCTTTTATTATTTCACTGTAAAATTTTAAAAATACATGCTTTGAATTATTCATTTTTTTCTTCATATGGTATCAGAGTAAAGTTTCTTATGACATGAATTTTTTTGCATATAATCTGATTTTAGTTATTTAGATTGGATCTAAATAGTTAATTTTGAATCTAAGTAGTATAGTAATCTAATTGGATAGATCTTCATAGCCATCCGATCATAAGAGAAATTAGGATTTCACTATCCTATTTACCCATTCGATGGGATCTCCTATGGCGTGTAGGGATGCTGCACGATTTTTTTCATGATGATAAACAATGAAAAAAATTTTAAAATTTTATTTTAAATCTAAAATAATATATATTAAATCTAAAATTAAAATTTTGATCATTAGATGATTGATTGTAAAAATATTTTATAAAATTGAAAACTGTTTTCAAACACTGAACCCAAATCCATATTAGCCCAAAACTTAATTGAGAATTAAACAATCTAAATTTGAGAATCAAAGATCTAAGGCATTAATTTCATAACTCATGGGTTAATGGGTTAGCTAGAGTCAAGTCCATTTAACTAGATTAGACCTAGGATTAGAAATCATTGATAATGGACCATGTTAGTAATTGATCAAATCTAATTAAAAGTTAATTCTGATTGGATCAATTTTTTCTCTTGATCAATTTCAATAGTTGTAATTAGTCAAGTCCATATCTTTGATTAGACCAATATGGACTTTGATCGTAGTTCTGTGGTCAAATCTAAGTCTATAAGTTAATCAAATTGAAAATGACTAATCAGTTGGTGTCTAAGGTAAGTATGACAGCTTTAATCGATGGTCATTAATTGGGAGCTACTCATATAGATTGAGTCTATGACGAGTTAATAACATCCCTCCCATTGATCTCATTTATCTGACCAATATGGTGAATCATATTTTGATTAGATCACTTAATGATTGGAGTTGATCCATGCTAACTAAAAAATCAGTATGACTGATTTAGATGTCCCTAGTTCAACTTATCTTAAGTCCTCTTTATGACTTGGTGAAGCCAGTAAAAAGATTCATGACTAGTTGGCTGGACCAGCTTACGCCTGATCTTCTTCAATCTGATTTGGTGAAGTCAGTGAGAGGATTAAGATTAACTGGTCAAGTCTCATCTCATCTCTCAATTCAACTAATTAAATCCTCTAAAATTGTTAAGTCCCTAAAATGAAATAGTTAGGATGATAACTAGATCATAGCCTCCCATTAAGTTAGATGATAATGAGTCCAATGGTTTAGATGATCATTGGAGGCACCACACGTCTGGTGCTCATCTGGCTGTCGAAATTATCATTCATAATATGTTGTTTTAGTTGTATATTTCTGATGATGGTCAGATTGGCCGAGTCATACTCAGGTCTGGTCACTCGTTTGTTAGATACACTAAATTCTGACATGTTAATGATTAGATCTAACCAGAACCTTTAGTGGAGGTGTCACACGCTTGCTGAAGAGGTGTCTGAAAAAAAATTGAATACTAAAAATTATTTAATGAAACAATTAGTTAAAAACCTATCCGTGGGTACACAAGGGTTGGTCAAGCCACACTCGGGCCCATGTGCAGTCTATATGAATTCTAGTACCCACTAAAGAATTAGTGTAATTTCTCGAATTGAAGGTAGAGGCTATCAATTCTAATAAAATAGTGGGAGAATCTTTAGACTAAAATTTATATCTTTATGCTTAATTAATTCATATACTAATTAAGTTTTGATTTTTCTTTTACAGTCATGGCCACCACCTTGTCGCTCCGATCACAATTGGATAGTGATAAATTGGTGGGATCAAATTTTGATAGCTGTTATCGAAAGCTCAAAATAGTCCTGGAGCACGAATGAATCTTGTATGTATTGACAAATTCGACATCTAAGGAGCCATCTCCGAATGCGCGTAGCACGGTCAGAGACACTTATCAGAAGTGGCTCAACGATCGAACTATGATTCATTGTATTATGCTGGAGGCGATGAATGATGAGTTTAGCCATTGTTTCAAGAATGCTCAGCCACAGGATATGTTACAAATACTGAACAAGTCTTTTGGCACAACCGACGATGTTGAGAGGCACAAGACTAGTTGTGCCATCTTCAATGCTCGAATGAGGGAAGGAGCATCAGTCACTGATCATGTATTATACATGATCGAGATGATTGAGCACCTAAGTAAGCTCAACTTTCTCCTGCATGAGCAGTTGGGAAAAGATGCTATTCTGAACTCTCCGTCCAAGTCCTACCTTGCTTTCCTTACTCATTTTTGAATGATAAAGCCTGCAGTTAACTACCATGGTTTACTGGGGTTACTATAAAACTTTGAGAAAGATCACCTGCTCCAAAAGGAGTCAGTGAATATTATGGGAGGATCTTCTGTAAGATGTCGATCTTTTGAGAAAGGAAAGAAGAACAAGAAAATGGTGCAAAATGCTGGGGCACCCAAGCCCAGTCAGAGCAAGAAACCCAAGTCCAATCAGAGTCAGGCGAAATACTTCTACTACAAGAAGCAAGGTACTGAAAAAGAAATTATCCTCAATATATTGCCTTCCTAGATCCGAACAGATCAAGAAAGAAGCAAGTTGTTGCTGGACAAGATAATTATATGATAACACCTTATAATTTCTCAATTTATGATTTCACTATCTGAGTATTAAATACCAGAAGTTTTTTTAATATTTGTAATTCGTTGCAGGGTCTACAGGTCAATAGAAGATTTGAAGAAGGTGAAAGATTTCTCAATGTTGGAGATGGAAAATCAGTTCTAGTTCTAGCGTTAGGGATTATTAAGCTTGTATTCAAATCTAATATAATTATTCTAAGTGAATGACACTTTTATCCTTCTTTTTTATTGAATATTATTTCTGTAGGCCTTTTGGCCATGTATAGTTATGAAATTTTAATAAAAAAATAATTTTAATATCATTATGAATGGTGTTAATGTGATGAATGAATAACTGAATAATGATATTTATATATTATCACAACCTATTAGTGTAATGTACACATCCAACAAATGCCCTAGAATTAGTGATGTCTCTGATATCTACCTTTGGCATTGTAGGGTAGACCATGTTAATAAGAACAGAATAAATAAGTTGACACAAGAGAGAATCCTCAAAATCAATGATTATGAATCACTCCCAACCTGTGGGTCCTATCTTCTTGAAAAAATGATCAATTCATCTTTTACTAAAAAAGATGAGTGAGCCAGTGAAGTTCTAAGTCTGATACATACAAATGTATGTGGACCTATGAATACTAGTGCCAATGGTGGATATTATTATTTTATTATATTTACAGATGACCTATCGAGAATGGGCATGTCTACTTAATGACACATAAGTCAGAATCATTTGAAATGTTCAAATGATTCTGTAATGAAGCAAAGAAATAAATTAGAAAGAGTATTAAAACTCTTCAGTCTGATCAAGGAGGAGAATATCTCTCTAATGAGTTTCTGACATACTTAGAAGAGAATGAGATTCTCTCATAATAGATCTCTCCTGAAATACCACGGCATAATGGTGTATTAGAAAGGAGGAATCGAATCCTGTTAGACATGATTCGGTCCATGATGGGCTTTACAAGTCTATCAATTTTTTTTTGAGGATACACACTCGAGTCGGCTTATTATATTTTAAATAAAGTTTTGAATAAGTCTGTAAGTAAAATATCACATGAGATGTGGACAGGACGTAAGCCAACACTCTCTCACCTGAGGGTTTGGGGATGTCCGGCTTATGTCAAACGATTGAAAACTAACAAGCTTGGATCTAGGTCTGATAAATGTCTATTTATAGGGTACTCAAAAAAGATCAAGGGATATTACTTTTATCTTGCTGATGAACAGAAGGTGTTCATTAGTAATAGAACAATCTTTTTAGAAAAGGGGTTCCTTGGTGAAGGAACTAATACCTCAAAGATTGAACTTGATGAAGTTCGATCAATAGAAGAACCAATACAATCTAGTAAACCCATAGAGTTAAACTTGATTAGATCAAATCCGAAATCTATTGTAAAAATATTTTTAAGGAGATTCGATAGAGTATTGCATCAATCAAATAGATAATACGATTTTTTAGTCCGAGATGGAGATCCAGTTAAACTCGATGAGAACAATGAGAATCCGATCACCTATATGGATGCGATGCAGAGGTTTGACTCTGATAAATGGTTGGAAGCTATGAAATCCGAAATGGAGTCTATGAAAATCAATAATGTATGACATTGGTTGACCCATCTAAAGGGATAAAATACATAGGGTGTAAGTGGATCTTCAAAAAGAAAAAGGGTACAAACAGGAAGGTGGAGATCTATAAAGTCCATCTGTTTGCCAAAGATTACCATCAGCATTATGGTATTGACTATGATGAGATATTTTCTCCTGTGGTAATGCTTAAGTCTATTTAGATTATGCTTGCGATAGCAGCACATCTAGACTATGAAATCTGACAAATGGATGTAAAAATAGTCTTCCTAAATGGAGAGCTAGAAGAAGAGATGTATATGGTACAACCTAAAGGTTTCATATCCACAAATGAGTCTAAGGTGTGCAAGCTTCAAAGGTCCATCTATGGACTTAAGCAGGTATCTCGAAATTGGAACATGCATTTTGATAAAGTGATCAGAACGTATGGCTTCATTATAAATGGAGAAGAACCCTGCATATACAAATGGGTTAATAACTCTGTGGTAGTATTTCTTGTTTTATATATCGATGACATTCTCTTAATCGAAAATGACATCCCTGCATTACAGAGAATAAAAGTTTGGTTGTCATCACAGTTCTCCATGAAAGACTTGGGAGAAGCATCCTTTATCCTTGGGATGAAGATCTATAGAGAAAAATCTAAAAGGTTACTTGGATTATCTCAATCGATGTACATTGATATTGTGCTGAAAAGGTTCAGCATGGAGAATTTTAAGAAAGGCTATCTTCTGATAGGCCAAAGAATTTCTCTCTCAAAGAGTGATTGTCCGATAACTTCTCAAGAGAGAGCATATGAGTCGAATTTCATATACTTTGACAGTGGGATCTATTATGTACGTCATGATATGTATGCAATCGGATGTGGTATACTCATTAGGAATAGTGAGAAGATACCAGCCCGATCCAGGTGAGAATTACTGAAAGGTCGTAAAGACCATCCTTAAGTATTTGAGAAATACTAAGGATCAGTGGCTTATCTATGGAGAATCCGACCTAAAACTTATGAGATTTACAGACTCTAATTTTTAGTTGGATCATGACGACAGCAAAAATATGTCAGGATATATTTATACCTTGAATGGTGGAGCAATCCACTGAAAAAATTTCAAGCAGCACACTATGGCCAACTCTATTTGTGAGGCAGAATATATCGCGGCATCCGATGCTGCGAAAGAAGCTATGTGGCTACAAAAGTTCATCAACGAGCTCGAAGTGGCATCCTCCCTTGATGGCCCCATCTTGTTATACTGCGACAGTACTGGTGCCATTGCTCAAGCGAAGGAGTCGAAGTCACATTAGTGGACCAAGCACATTTTGCGCTGCTACCACCTGATCCGAGAGATCGTGAATCGAGATGACGTCGAACTTCAGAAAATCGATGGAAAGGAGAACCTGACCGACCTATTTACTAAAGCTCTCGATGTCAAGGAGTTCGAAGACTATAAATCAAAGATGGATATATGATACTGCACCGATTGGCTTTAGTTTAAGTGAAAGTTGTTGGAAATTGTGTCCCAAAATCAATCGTCAGCCTGTTGACGGTTGTGCTTATCATTGTGTACATCTCATTTTGATCTTCTGTTGTGTGATAAAGTCTTTAGGACTATTTGATTCGATATAGGAGGATATATCATTTAGTCCTTAAATGAGTTCGCGACCAAATGATATGCTATTACGAGGATGATAGACATATCAAGTGTAGGCCGTTGTGTGCCATATAGGTTGGTTGTCTTCTTAACCAAGGAGCGTAGAAATGCTTGTATAGCATGTAGGTGAAATATAGGAGTACATTTCACTAAACGTGACCAACTCCGGATCACTCTGCTATCAAGTGTCACTCCGAAGGGATATAGGTATAAGTGTCCCTCCAATCTGAGATTATCATGGTGACTTGCAAGCAACTCACTATGCTTTGGTGCTAGACTATCTGAATTTTTAATTCAGCAATAAAAAGTTTTTGGGCATAGTCAAGTACTTGTAAAGTTGGTGTGTGAGTCAAGATAGAATTAATCTCTCCAAATAAGTAGGAGTTAATGTATCAGTATGTTTCAATTCAGTAAAACTTTGGTCGGGGTAATTCATGTGATAGATTTTGAAAATTAAAATATAATGTGGATAACCATATCAAGATTGGCAGTTAAACCCTAGGTCACCTTAAGCATTTGGGTCAAAGGAATGAATTATATGGTAACTATATTCAAATAGGTTTTTGAGTATTGCTTAGCATACTTTCGACCTATCCGGACATCGGGTACCATTGCTAGATGGTTACTCCGATTGGTACAAAAATTAGTTCCTGTGCTTCCAGCTTAGATTCAAACCTATGGGGTTACATACATTAGAAGTTTCTCTCTGATCACATGGCTAATCTGAAGAGTCCCAGTCAACAGAGACTCTGGTGAAGAGTCTCACTTGATGGGGACTTTGCTGAAGAGTCCCACTGGATGGGGACTCTAAAGAAGAGTCCCACTAAACTTGGATTCTATCTTTAATAGAGGATTAATTAGTGATTAGATCATTAATTAGCTCAATTTGATTGAGCATTAAAGTCTGGATTAAATTAAATTTGATTCAATCAAGTCAAGTCTGTTTAGGTTATGAGATGACCTAATCGGTAAAGGAGAAATGATCCTGATTTGATCGGATCTATAGCTCAATTAATTTATTAATTTGATCAAATTTAATTGAAATTATAAGAGCCTAATTAGATTAGGTTCATCATATTTTATTTAAAACTAATTGGATTGGATTTGAAAGAAATCTAATTGGTTAAATCCTAGAATCCCAAATGAGTAGGACTCTATCCCTTGCGCCACCTAAATTATCTCATACTTTTTCTCACCATACAAAATTAGTTTGTCATAAGAAAATCAAAAAATAATCCTTCTTTTGTCGCTCATTAAGGATAGAAATTGATTGATTTTGATTTGAATTCAAATTAGTTTGAATTTCAACTTAAAACCTTATCCATATCCTTCCACATGTTGGCTGCTTTTGAAGGGGTCTATTGTATACACTAAAAGAAGATCTTCCGAACTAATTTTCATGCTTCATTTTCTCTGATAATTCTCTCTTTAAGTTAGATAAGGATGAGAAAAAGTTGGAGTCAAATTGAAATTCAAAAGAGTTTGAATTACAACAAACTCCAGCCCTTATCCTGTTTTATCTGGTTTGTGCGACAACCATAAAAAGACCATAATTTTGTGTGCCAAAAGAAGAGAACTCTTCACCATGAGATACCAGAGAGAAATATGGTCAAAAACATTTCTTTGGGATATAAGAATTGGGTGGGTTTCTTTCCTTCTTGGCATGAACAAAAAAGGAGACCATTCTCCTCTTGGGTGAGAGACCTAGAATTTTTGGATGAGGAAAAAATTAAAGAGAAAAGAGTCTTCATCTAAATTTTCTCCATCATCCAGCATCTTTTTCTGATCCATCTTTGACATCAAAAAAGTTCAAGATGATCGAAAAAAAAATCAAGTCAAATCTATCATTAGAAGCTGACTGCACGAGCAAGCACTCCCACGGAGGGCTGATCGGTCCAAGGAGCTTTGTGTGGACCTGTTGGGAAATGTGTCCCAAAAAGCCAATCGTCAAGTTTTTGACGGTTGAGCAACCAAGTATTGTAATTAATTTGTTAATAAATAAAATATATTTGGCATCTTCATCATAAGCTTTCATCTTCTAATGAACTCCGTTGTTATGATGAAGTCCTTAGGACTATTTAGATTCGATAAAGAGAGGATTTATCGATTAGTCCTTAAAACTGTTCACGACCAAATGATAAGCTGTTAATAAGGACGACAGCTTCTATCGAGCATAGGTCGCTGTAGGCCATATGGGTTGGTTGTCCTCTTAACCAAGGAGTGTGGAGACACTGGTATGGCATACAGGTGAGATGTAAGGGTACATCGTCATTGAACGTGACCAACTCCAGAGCATTCTGCTGTCGAGAATGTCTCTGATGGGATATAGGTATAAGTGTCCCTTAGACTTGAGATCACCTCAGTGACTTGCAAGCAACTCACTGTGCTTTGGTACTGGACTAACTGAATTTCTAATTCAGGGACGGAAGGCTTCTGGGCATAGTCAAGTACTTGCGAAGTCAGAGTGTGATCGAGATGGGATTGACCACTCCAAGAGTTGGAGAAGAATGAGTCGCTGTATTTCAATTTAGCAAAACCTTGGCCAGGGTAATCCATCAGATGGATTTGATATTTTGAAATACAATGTGGACAACCTGATCAGAGTTGGCAGTTGAGCTCTGGGGTGTCCTATGATCATTTTGGTCAAGGGGATGAATTATATGAAAACTATATCCGCATGGGTTCTAAGGATGTTGTTCTACACATTCGACTTATCCGGTCGTCGGGTACCATTGCTAGATGGTCACTTCGATTGGTATAGGAATTTGTTCCTATGCTACCAGCTTAGGTTCGGACCTATGAGGTCACACACATTAGAGTTCATGATCCGATCAGATGGTTGATCAACGATTAAGAATCGTTCTAGGGTTAAATGATCAATACGATTGACATTTAACCCAGTGCAAGTGTTGCAGGAGGATCGATTAGCAATTCGATTGCTAATTGGCTTAATTTGATTAAGCCAATGGGATGAGATTAAGTCTAATTAAATATGATTTAATTAGATTTGGTTTGGGCTTGATTGGATCAAGTCCAATTGGTTTATTGGATAAGCCAAGTGCAAGGAAAAATCTAGTCCTAGTTCAACTAGGACTTGGGTCAATCTAATTTCTAATTTGATTAGAAAATTAAATCAGATTTAAATATAATTTAATCTGATTAAATTAGGTTCTTAATTGGGTTAAGACCTATTTTAATTGGGTTGATCTAATTTTGATTTGATTTGGTTTGGAAAACCAAATTAAAACAAGTTATGAGACAGAATCCTAGTAGGACTAGGATTCCACCTTGCGCCACATAAACCTTCTCCACGCCCTCTCTCTTATTCAACGCCAATCTCCACTTATTTTGTGCGACAAAAGCCCTCTCCCATATCTCTCTCACGTTCACAAAAGGTCTCCTCTCTTCTTTCTTACATGGAAGGTGATTTGGATCAAATCTAAAAGGAATAAGTTTGGATTTTGAATTCTATGAGATAGAGTTTTAGAAATCCAAAACTCTTTCAATTTTGCACCGAATTTATCCAAATTTTTTTTGAAATTTTCGTGGCTTTTAGGGTTTACATTGTATACTCTTTTCTGGTGATCCATGCATGAAAATATGGAAAAGGTGCTCAAGAGTTGGGCATCCCTTAACTTGCCATGTTTGGATAAGCCTTGACTAGGTGTTTGATCTAGACAAGGACTCTATCATATCTCTCTATATAAGACGAGTTTCTTCGTGAAATTTTAAAAGGAGATAGATATTTGAGATACCTTTCTTCCATCCAAAAATCAGAGAGAAATACCTTTGGGTCATGGAGATATAAAAGATGTAAGTTTGGGTGTCTAGAGAGAAAAACGTGAAGAAGAAGAGGGTCTTCTTCTAGGGTTTTTATTTTCATATCTTTCCTCCTTCCATCTTGAGTTTCCTGAGAGCATCTCAGATCTGAAACTCCTCCTTCTACTTTTCATCTTTAGAAGAGTCTAAATCAAGAAGAAGGAGGCACCTGATCAACCATCAAAGAAGGATCAGCGCAGTACTAGCATACTGTGCTGATTTCCTGAAGCAGGACTTCTGATCGAGATTCGTGGGCTCGTGTGGACGACTCCTAGAGGCCGGACATGTGTGCGGCTTGCAATATCATCCTTAAGCCTGGATCAGCGAGGTTAGAGCATCTAACTTGCAAGGTAATAGATCTGATCTATTATTTAATACATACATTAGATGTAGCTAGTATAGAAACATGTTGATATGATCAACATGTAGTTCTTACTATATTTATATATATTTTAATTTTTGATTTAATGCTATGTAATAATCATGTAATAGGATCTTAGATCTAGGGATTTTCTGATCTTAGAAAATAAATTTTGATTTATTTTAGTCTTCCATTGTATGATCTTGAAAAAGTTTCAAGATCTAACCTCGAAACCCTAGATCTGGTTCCTACAATTGGTATCAGAGCCTAGGTTCTTTATTACATGATTATTTATACATGCTTAGATTATTTCTTAGATTAGATCTAATTTATAATCTGATTATTAAATCTGAAATTAAAATTTTAGATCAATCACAAACTGCAAGGTTGTCC
Source organism: Elaeis guineensis (assembly GCF_000442705.2). Taxonomy (NCBI): domain Eukaryota; kingdom Viridiplantae; phylum Streptophyta; class Magnoliopsida; order Arecales; family Arecaceae; genus Elaeis; species Elaeis guineensis. Next base: position 71,264,889 of record NC_026004.2, on the reverse strand, counting down.
TGCTGTAAGGTTTACCCCTTACAGTGCAAAGATTGTCCTAGTTTGTGTAGATCTATCTTTAATCATAAATTTGTTAGATATGATCTAGATTAAATTTATGATTTATTAGATTTAAAAGATGTTTAAATCTGAAATAAAATCTCTTTGTTAATAATTTTTGTGCAAAGAAATTGTTTAAAGTTGAAATTATTTCAATTACATGAACCTGTTTAGATTAGATCTAAAGTAGTTTCATGTTTATTTCACTTGCATCTTGATTATGAATCAAACATGCAATATGATTGGTAGAATCATATTGTAAAATTATTTTACAAATATGAAAATGATTTTTTGAAAAGCCGAACCCAACCCTCAGCCCAAAACTTAATTAAGAATTAAGAAGTTGTTTGATTAGGTTCTAGGATTGTGAATTGAAGAACCTAAGACACAAATCATAACACATTGGGTTAATGGGTTAGTGAAAATTAGGTCCATTAATTGGGTTAGACCTATGGTTAGATTAAAGATGGACTTAATTAGAGAATTGACTAAATCTAATCAATTGTTGTCTTAGATTAGGTCAAGGATTCTCTAGATCAATTACAATAGTTGTAGTTGGTCAAGTCCATGTCTTTAATGAGAACCAAATGGACTTGATTCTTGGCTAAGCGGTCTAGCACGAACTGTTAGGTTGATCTAATCGAAACTAATTAAACCAGTTGGTGTCTAAGGTAAACCAGACCGATGGTTTTTAATTGGGAGCCCGCTTACCTGGCCATTCATGATGGTGTCTAAGGCAAGCTTTGGCAGACCCTCCCACTGATCGAACTTACCTGGCCTCTTGGTGAAATTATGTTTTGATCGGATCACTTGACTATTCGAGCTGACCCATGTCAGCTAGGTAAATCAGTGTGACTGATTTAGGTGCTCCTAGACCAGCCCTTTTAATGGTCTCCCTTAAGCTGACTTGGTGAAGTCAGTGGGAGGATCATGATAAGCTGGTTCATCTGACCTCATCCTCTATATTATTTAAATCCTCTAAAATTATTAGGTCCTTAAAATGATAAAGTTATGGAGATAACTGAGTCATAGCCTCCCATTAAGGTGTTTGATAATGAGTCCATGAACTCAATAATCATTGCAGACCCAAAGGCCTGGTGCTTGTTGACTAATGGAATTATCACTCATCATATGATGACTTGGAAGTATCTCTCTAATGGTGGTTAGGTGAGCCAACCAAAGTTGGGCTTAATCATTCGTTGGTTAGATACACCAAGTATGATCATGTTAATGGTTGGACCTAACTGGATCCTTACAGTGGAGGCCAAAGCCTACTGATTAGGTTTCTGGGGCAAAATTAAAATTACTAGAAATTGTTTAGAGAAACAATTGGTTATGAACCTACCCTTAGATGTACATGGGTTGGCCAACCAAAGTTGGGCTTGTGTGCAGTCTAAGTGGATTCTAGTACCCGCTAAGAAATTAGGGTAATTCCTCGAATTGAAGGTAGAGGCTACCAATTCGAATAAAATAATGGGAGAAACCTTTTGATTAAAGTCCAAATCTTTAGGTTTAATGAATCAATTACTAATTAGGTTATGGTTCTCCTTTGTGCAAATATGGCCACTTCCCTATCGCTCCGATCATTGTTGGACAATGATAAGTTGGTGGGACCCAACTTCGGTAGCTGGTACCGAAAGTTGAAGATAGTCCTGGAGCATGAACGGATCCTATATGTGATAATGGATCCTGCACCTGAGGAGCCAGCTGTCAATGCACGTGGAACAGTTAGAGATACTTACCAGAAGTGGCTCAGTGACCGGACCATGGTGCGCTGTATCATGCTGGCTGCTATCATGAGCGACGAGTTCAGTCACAGATTCGAGACGGCTCAGCCAAAGGACATGCTTCAAGTGTTGGAGGATACCTTTGGCACACCCGATGACGTAGAAAGGCACAAGACTAGTTGTGCCATCTTCAACGCCAAAATACGGGATGGAGTCTCTATCACTGATCATGTATTGTACATGATCGAGCTGATGGAACGATTGAGCAAGCTCGGCTTTTCCTTGCATGAGCAGCTTGGGAAAGATGCAATACTGAACTCGCTGCCCAAGTCTTGTCTTCCATTCCTCACTCATTATAGAATGACAAAGCCTGAAGTAAACTACCATGGGTTAATGGGGTTGCTTCAGAACTTTGAGAAGGATCACCAACTCCTCAAGGAGTCGGTGAACTCAGTGAACTCAATGGGAGGTTCATCTTCTGGTTCTCGACCCTTTGAGAAAGGAAAGAAGAACAAGAAGAAGAAAGTCAAGAAGGTGCAAGTTCAGGCTGGGACATCTGTGCAGAGCCAGACCAAAAAGATCAAGCCTGATAAGAGTCTATTCTACTGGCAAGCACCCTAGATTAGATAGTGTGTCAAATATCTACTTATGGCATTGGAGGCTAGGTCATATAAATAAGAACAGAATAAACAGGTTGACTCAAGAGGGAATCCTCAAAGTCAGTGATTGTGAATCGCTTCCAACCTGTGAGTTCTGTCTTCTTGGTAAAATGACCAAGTCACCTTTTACTGGAAAAGGTGAGAGAGCTACTGAGCTCTTGGGCCTAGTACATACTGATGTATGTGGGCCCATGAGCACCAGTGCTAGAGGTGGATATTTCTACTTCATAGCTTTCACGGATGACCTATACCTATATGGATATGTCTATCTGATGAAACATAAGTCGGATTCATTTGAAATGTTCAAATGATTCTGAAGTGAAGTAGAAAAACAAACTGGGAAGAGTATTAAAACTCTTCGATCTGATCGAGGAGGAGAATACCTTTCTAGTGAATTTCTCACATATCTAGGAGAGAATGGGATTCTCTCCCAATGGACTCCTCCAGGAACACCACAGCATAATGGTGTGTCTGAAAGGAGGAATCGAACTCTGTTAGACATGGTCTGATCCATGATGGGTTTTGCTAGCTTGCCGATATCCTTCTGGGGATATGCACTCGAATCGGCTTGTTATCTATTAAATAGAGTTCCAAGTAAGTCTGTAATTAAGACTCCATATGAGATATGGACGGGACGTAAGCCAGCACTTTTACACCTTAGGGTCTGGGGGTGCCCGGCCTATGTCAAACGATTAGTCACAGACAAACTTGGACCTAGATCTGACAAATGCTCATTCATAGGGTACCCCAAAGAGATAAAAGGATATTTTTTCTACCATGCTGATGTTCAAAAGGTGTTCGTCAGCCTTAAGGCAATCTTTTTAGAAAAGGAGTTCCTTGGTGAAGGAACTGTTGCCTCTAAGGTTGAACTTGATGAAGTTCAACAGGTAGAAGGACCGACATCAATAGCTGAACCTGAGTCGGATATGATTAGATCAGATCCGGAGCCCAATATACCTGCACCATTAAGGTGATCTGGTAGAGTACCCGTCAGCCGGACAGATACTACGGTTTCTTGATCTGGGACGGTGATCCCATTGAACTTGATGAGAATAATGAGGATCCGATCACCTATATGGATGCTATGCAGAGACCTGATTCCGAGAAATGGCTTGAAGCCATGAAATCCGAAATGGAGTCCATGAAGGTCAACGATGTATGGACATTGGTTGACCCACCTAAAGGGGTTAAACCCATTGGGTGTAAATGGGTCTTCAAAAGGAAGAGGGGCACAGACGGAAAGGTGGAGACCTATAAAGCCCGTCTGGTTGCCAAGGGGTATCGTCAACGTTATGGTATTGACTATGACGAGACTTTTTCCCCTATGGCAATGCTCAAATCCATTCGGATATACTTGCAATAGCTGTCCATCTGGATTATGAGATCTGACAAATGGATGTAAAGACAGCTTTCCTGAATGGAGAGCTGACTGAAGAGGTGTATATGATACAACCTGAAGGGTTTACATCCACAGATGAGTCCAAGGTGTGCAAGCTTCAGAGATCCATTTATGGATTGAAGCAAGCTTCTTGGAGTTGGAACATGCGTTTTGATAAGGTGATCAAAACGTATGGCTTCATTAAGAATGGAAAAGAGCCCTGCATCTATAAATGGGAAAATGATCCAGTTGTGGTATTCCTTGTCTTGTACGTGGATGACATTCTCTTAATCGAGAATGACATCCCCGTACTACAGGGAATAAAAGTTTGGTTGTCATCACAGTTCTCCATGAAGGACTTGGGTGAAGCATCCTACATCCTAGGGATGAAGATCTATAGGGATAGATCTAAAAGGATGCTTGGGTTATCCCAGTCCATGTACATAGACACTGTGCTGAAGAGGTTCAGCATGGAAAATTCCAAGAAGGGCTATCTACCGATAGGCCATGGAATTTCTCTCTCTAAGAAGGATTGTCCGACAACTCCTGAAGAGAGAGAGCGTATGAGTAGAGTCCCATATGCTTCAGCCGTGGGATCTATCATGTACGCCATGATATGTACAAGACCAGATGTGGCATACTCACTAGGAGTAGTGAGTAGATACCAATCTGATCCTGGAGAAGATCACTGAAAAGTGGTTAAAGCCATCCTTAAGTATTTGAGAAATACTAAGGACCAATGGTTGGTTTATGGCGAGTCAGATCTGAAACTTGTGGGGTTCACAGACTCCAGCTTCCAATCTGACCATGATGATAGCAGGAGCGTGTCGGGTTATATCTTTACTCTGAATGGTGGAGCCATCTGCTGGAAGAGTTCCAAGCAGCATACTGTGGCAGACTCTGTTTGTGAAGCGGAGTATATCGCAGCATCAGATGCCGTGAAGGAAGCTGTGTGGCTGAGGAAATTCATCAACGAGCTCGGAGTAGCACCCTCCCTCGATGGTCCAGTCCTGCTCTACTGCGACAGCACTGGTGCCATAGCTCAGGTGAAAGAACCCAAAGCACATCAGCGGACGAAGCACATCTTGCACCGCTTCCACCTGGTCCGAGAGATCGTGGATCGAGGTGACGTCGACCTTCAGAAGATCGACTGAAAGGAGAACCTAGCCGACCCCTTCACTAAAGCCCTGGCAATAAAGGAGTTCGACAACCACAAGTCGAAGATGGGTATTAGATACTGTGCCGAGTGGCTTTAGGACAAGTGGGAGTTGTTGGGAAATGTGTCCCAAAAAGCCAATCGTCAAGTTGTTGACGGTTGAGCAACCAAGTATTGTAATTGATTTGTTAATAAATAAAATATATTTGGCATCTTCATCATAAGCTTTCATCTTCTAATGAACTCCGTTGTTATGATGAAGTCCTTAGGACTATTTAGATTCGATAAAGAGAGGATTTATCGATTAGTCCTTAAAACTGTTCACGACCAAATGATAAGCTGTTAATAAGGACGACAGTCTATCGAGCATAGGTCGCTGTAGGCCATATGGGTTGGTTGTCCTCTTAACCAAGGAGTGTGGAGACACTGGTATGGCATACAGGTGAGATGTAAGGGTACATCATCATTGAACGTGACAACTCCAGAGCATTCTGCTGTCGAGAATGTCTCTGATGGGATATAGGTATAAGTGTCCCTTAGACTTGAGATCACCTCAGTGACTTGCAAGCAACTCACTGTGCTTTGGTACTGGACTAACTGAATTTCTAATTCAGGGACGGAAGGCTTCTGGGCATAGTCAAGTACTTGCGAAGTCAGAGTGTGATCGAGATGGGATGACCACTCCAAGAGTTGGAGAAGAATGAGTCGCTGTATTTCAATTTAGCAAAACCTTGGCCAGGATAATCCATCAGATGGATTTGATATTTTGAAATACAATGTGGACAACCTGATCAGAGTTGACAGTTGAGCTCTGGGGTGTCCTATGATCATTTTGGTCAAGGGGATGAATTATATGAAAACTATATCCGCATGGGTTCTAAGGATGTTGTTCTACACATTCGACCTATCCGGTCGTCGGGTACCATTGCTAGA
>NC_026004.2:71092104-71258897 GCF_000442705.2 Elaeis guineensis | reverse complement strand
AACTCTGTGGTAAGATTTCTTGTTTTATATGTCAATGACATTCTCTTAATCAAAAATGACATCCCTGCATTACAGGGAATAAAAGTTTGGTTGTCATCACAGTTCTCCATGAAAGACTTGGGAGAAGCATCCTTTATCCTTGGGATGAAGATCTATAGAGAAAATTCTAAAAGGTTACTTGGATTATCCCAATCGATGTACATTGATATTGTGCTGAAAAGGTTCAGCATGGAGAATTTCAAGAAAGGCTATCTTCTGATAGGCCAAAGAATTTCTCTCTCAAAGAGTGATTGTCCGATAACTTCTCAAGAGAGAGAGCATATGAGTAGAATTCCATATACTTTGACAGTGGGATCTATTATGTACGTCATGATATGTATGCAATCGGATGTGGTATACTCATTAGGAATAGTGAGCAGATACCAGCCCAATCCAGGTGAGAATTACTGAAAGGTCGTAAAGACCATCCTTAAGTATTTGAGAAATACTAACGATCAGTAGCTTATCTATGGAGAATCCGACCTAAAACTTATGAGATTTACAGACTCCAATTTTCAGTTGGATCATGACGACAGCAAAAATATGTCAGGATATATTTATACCTTGAATGGTGGAGCAATCCACTGAAAAAATTTCAAGCAGCACACTATAGCCGACTCTATTTGTGAGGCAGAATATATCGCGGCATCCGATGCTGCGAAAGAAGCTATGTGGCTACAAAAGTTCATCAACAAGCTCGAAGTGGCATCCTCCCTTGATGGCCCCATCTTGTTATACTGTGACAGTACTGGTGCCATTGCTCAAGCGAAGGAGTCGAAGTCACATTAGTAGACCAAGCACATTTTGCGCTGCTACCACCTGATCCGAGAGATCGTGGATCGAGATGACGTCGAGCTTCAGAAAATCGATGGAAAGGAGAATCTGACCGACCCATTTACTAAAGCTCTCGACGTCAAGGAGTTCGAAGACTATAAATCAAAGATGGATATATGATACTGCACCAATTGGCTTTAATTTAAGTGAAAGTTGTTGAAAATTGTGTCCCAAAATCAATCGTCAGCCTGTTGACGGTTGTGCTTATCATTGTGTACATCTCATTTTGATCTTCTGTTGTGTGATAAAGTCTTTAGGACTATTTGATTCAATATAGGAGGATATATCATTTAGTCCTTAAATGAGTTCGCGACCAAATGATATGCTATTACTAGGATGATAGACATATCAAATGTAGGCCATTGTGTGCCATATAGGTTGGTTGTCCTCTTAACCAAGGAGCATAGAAATGCTTGTATAGCATGTAGGTGAAATATAGGAGTATATTTCACTAAATGTGACCAACTCCAGAGCACTCTGCTGTCAAGTGTCACTCCGAAGGGATATAGGTATAAGTGTCCCTCCGACCTGAGATTATCATGGTGACTTGCAAGCAACTCACTATGCTTTGGTGCTGGACTACCTAAATTTTTAATTCCGCAATGAAAAATTTTTGGGCATAGTCAAGTACTTGTAAAGTTGGTGTGTGAGTCAAGATAGAATTGATCTCTCCAAATAAGTAGGAGTTAATGTATCAGTGTGTTTCAATTCAGTAAAACTTTGATCGGGGTAATTCATGTGATAGATTTTGAAAATTGAAATATAATGTGGATAGCCATATCAGGATTGGCAGTTAAACCCTAGGTCACCTTGAGCATTTGAGTCAAAGGAATGAATTATATGGTAACTATATTCAAATAGGTTTTTGAGTATTGCTTAGCATACTTTCGACCTATCCGGACATCGGGTACCATTGCTAGATGGTTACTCCGATTGGTACAAAAATTAGTTCCTGTACTACCAGCTTAGATTCAAACCTATGGAGTCACATACATTAGAAGTTTCTCTCTGATCACATGGCTAATCTGAAGAGTCCCAGTCAACGGAGACTCTGGTGAAGAGTCTCACTTGATGGGGACTTTGCTGAAGAGTCCCACTGGATGGGGACTCTAAAGAAGAGTCCCACTAAACTTGGATTCTATCATTAATAGAAGATTAATTAGTGATTACATAATTAATTAGCTCAATTTGATTAAGCATTAAATTCTGGATTAAATTAAATTTGATTCAATCAAGTCAAGTCAGTTTAGGTTATGAGATGACCTAATCGGTAAAGGAGAAATGATCCTGATTTGATCGGATCTATAGCTCAATTAATTTATTAATTTGATCAAATTTAATTGAAATTATAATAGCCTAATTAGATTAGGTTCATCATATTTTATTTAAAACTAATTGGATTGGATTTGAAAGAAATCTAATTGGTTAAATCCTAGAATTCCAAATGAGTAGGACTCTATCCCTTACGCCACCTAAATTATCTCATACTTTTTCTCACCATACAAAATTAGTTTGTCATAAGAAAATCAAAAAATAATCCTTCTTTTGTCGCTCATTAAGGATAGAAATTGATTGATTTTGATTTGAATTCAAATTAGTTTGAATTTCAACTTAAAACCTTATCCATATCCTTCCACACGTTGGCTGCTTTTGAAGGGGTCTATTGTATACACTAAAAGAAGATCTTCCCAACTAATTTTCATGCTTTATTTTCTCTGGTAATTCTCTCTTTAAGTTAGATAAGGATGAGAAAAAGTTGGAGTCAAATTGAAATTCAAAAGAGTTTGAATTACAACAAACTCCAGCCCTTATCCTGTTTTATCTGGTTTGTGCGACAACCATAAAAAGGCCATAATTTTGTGTGCTAAAAGAAGAGAACTCTTCACCACGAGATACCAGAGAGAAATATGGTCAAAAATATTTCTTTGAGATATAAGAATTGGGTGGGTTTCTTTCCTTCTTGGCATGAACAAAAGAGGAGACCATTCTCCTCTTGGGTGAGAGACCTAAAATTTTTGGATGAGGAAAAAATTAAAGAGAAAAGAGTCTTCATCTAAATTTTCTCCATCATCTAGCATCTTTTTCTGATCCATCTTTAACATCAAAAAAGTTCAAGATGATCGAAAAAAGAAATCAAGTCAAATCTATCATCAGAAGCTGACTGCACGAGCAAGCACTCCCACGGAGGGCTGATCGGTCCAAGGAGCTTTGTGTGGACCTGTTGGGAAATGTGTCCCAAAAAGCCAATCGTCAAGTTTTTGACGGTTGAGCAACCAAGTATTGTAATTAATTTGTTAATAAATAAAATATATTTGGCATCTTCATCATAAGCTTTCATCTTCTAATGAACTCCGTTGTTATGATGAAGTCCTTAGGACTATTTAGATTCGATAAAGAGAGGATTTATCGATTAGTCCTTAAAACTGTTCACGACCAAATGATAAGCTGTTAATAAGGACGACAGCTTCTATCGAGCATAGGTCGCTGTAGGCCATATGGGTTGGTTGTCCTCTTAACCAAGGAGTGTGGAGACACTGGTATGGCATACAGGTGAGATGTAAGGGTACATCGTCATTGAACGTGACCAACTCCAGAGCATTCTGCTGTCGAGAATGTCTCTGATGGGATATAGGTATAAGTGTCCCTTAGACTTGAGATCACCTCAGTGACTTGCAAGCAACTCACTGTGCTTTGGTACTGGACTAACTGAATTTCTAATTCAGGGACGGAAGGCTTCTGGGCATAGTCAAGTACTTGCGAAGTCAGAGTGTGATCGAGATGGGATTGACCACTCCAAGAGTTGGAGAAGAATGAGTCGCTGTATTTCAATTTAGCAAAACCTTGGCCAGGGTAATCCATCAGATGGATTTGATATTTTGAAATACAATGTGGACAACCTGATCAGAGTTGGCAGTTGAGCTCTGGGGTGTCCTATGATCATTTTGGTCAAGGGGATGAATTATATGAAAACTATATCCGCATGGGTTCTAAGGATGTTGTTCTACACATTCGACTTATCCGGTCGTCGGGTACCATTGCTAGATGGTCACTTCGATTGGTATAGGAATTTGTTCCTATGCTACCAGCTTAGGTTCGGACCTATGAGGTCACACACATTAGAGTTCATGATCCGATCAGATGGTTGATCAACGATTAAGAATCGTTCTAGGGTTAAATGATCAATACGATTGACATTTAACCCAGTGCAAGTGTTGCAGGAGGATCGATTAGCAATTCGATTGCTAATTGGCTTAATTTGATTAAGCCAATGGGATGAGATTAAGTCTAATTAAATATGATTTAATTAGATTTGGTTTGGGCTTGATTGGATCAAGTCCAATTGGTTTATTGGATAAGCCAAGTGCAAGGAAAAATCTAGTCCTAGTTCAACTAGGACTTGGGTCAATCTAATTTCTAATTTGATTAGAAAATTAAATCAGATTTAAATATAATTTAATCTGATTAAATTAGGTTCTTAATTGGGTTAAGACCTATTTTAATTGGGTTGATCTAATTTTGATTTGATTTGGTTTGGAAAACCAAATTAAAACAAGTTATGAGACAGAATCCTAGTAGGACTAGGATTCCACCTTGCGCCACATAAACCTTCTCCACGCCCTCTCTCTTATTCAACGCCAATCTCCACTTATTTTGTGCGACAAAAGCCCTCTCCCATATCTCTCTCACGTTCACAAAAGGTCTCCTCTCTTCTTTCTTACATGGAAGGTGATTTGGATCAAATCTAAAAGGAATAAGTTTGGATTTTGAATTCTATGAGATAGAGTTTTAGAAATCCAAAACTCTTTCAATTTTGCACCGAATTTATCCAAATTTTTTTTGAAATTTTCGTGGCTTTTAGGGTTTACATTGTATACTCTTTTCTGGTGATCCATGCATGAAAATATGGAAAAGGTGCTCAAGAGTTGGGCATCCCTTAACTTGCCATGTTTGGATAAGCCTTGACTAGGTGTTTGATCTAGACAAGGACTCTATCATATCTCTCTATATAAGACGAGTTTCTTCGTGAAATTTTAAAAGGAGATAGATATTTGAGATACCTTTCTTCCATCCAAAAATCAGAGAGAAATACCTTTGGGTCATGGAGATATAAAAGATGTAAGTTTGGGTGTCTAGAGAGAAAAACGTGAAGAAGAAGAGGGTCTTCTTCTAGGGTTTTTATTTTCATATCTTTCCTCCTTCCATCTTGAGTTTCCTGAGAGCATCTCAGATCTGAAACTCCTCCTTCTACTTTTCATCTTTAGAAGAGTCTAAATCAAGAAGAAGGAGGCACCTGATCAACCATCAAAGAAGGATCAGCGCAGTACTAGCATACTGTGCTGATTTCCTGAAGCAGGACTTCTGATCGAGATTCGTGGGCTCGTGTGGACGACTCCTAGAGGCCGGACATGTGTGCGGCTTGCAATATCATCCTTAAGCCTGGATCAGCGAGGTTAGAGCATCTAACTTGCAAGGTAATAGATCTGATCTATTATTTAATACATACATTAGATGTAGCTAGTATAGAAACATGTTGATATGATCAACATGTAGTTCTTACTATATTTATATATATTTTAATTTTTGATTTAATGCTATGTAATAATCATGTAATAGGATCTTAGATCTAGGGATTTTCTGATCTTAGAAAATAAATTTTGATTTATTTTAGTCTTCCATTGTATGATCTTGAAAAAGTTTCAAGATCTAACCTCGAAACCCTAGATCTGGTTCCTACAATTGGTATCAGAGCCTAGGTTCTTTATTACATGATTATTTATACATGCTTAGATTATTTCTTAGATTAGATCTAATTTATAATCTGATTATTAAATCTGAAATTAAAATTTTAGATCAATCACAAACTGCAAGGTTGTCCTGCTGTAAGGTTTACCCCTTACAGTGCAAAGATTGTCCTAGTTTGTGTAGATCTATCTTTAATCATAAATTTGTTAGATATGATCTAGATTAAATTTATGATTTATTAGATTTAAAAGATGTTTAAATCTGAAATAAAATCTCTTTGTTAATAATTTTTGTGCAAAGAAATTGTTTAAAGTTGAAATTATTTCAATTACATGAACCTGTTTAGATTAGATCTAAAGTAGTTTCATGTTTATTTCACTTGCATCTTGATTATGAATCAAACATGCAATATGATTGGTAGAATCATATTGTAAAATTATTTTACAAATATGAAAATGATTTTTTGAAAAGCCGAACCCAACCCTCAGCCCAAAACTTAATTAAGAATTAAGAAGTTGTTTGATTAGGTTCTAGGATTGTGAATTGAAGAACCTAAGACACAAATCATAACACATTGGGTTAATGGGTTAGTGAAAATTAGGTCCATTAATTGGGTTAGACCTATGGTTAGATTAAAGATGGACTTAATTAGAGAATTGACTAAATCTAATCAATTGTTGTCTTAGATTAGGTCAAGGATTCTCTAGATCAATTACAATAGTTGTAGTTGGTCAAGTCCATGTCTTTAATGAGAACCAAATGGACTTGATTCTTGGCTAAGCGGTCTAGCACGAACTGTTAGGTTGATCTAATCGAAACTAATTAAACCAGTTGGTGTCTAAGGTAAACCAGACCGATGGTTTTTAATTGGGAGCCCGCTTACCTGGCCATTCATGATGGTGTCTAAGGCAAGCTTTGGCAGACCCTCCCACTGATCGAACTTACCTGGCCTCTTGGTGAAATTATGTTTTGATCGGATCACTTGACTATTCGAGCTGACCCATGTCAGCTAGGTAAATCAGTGTGACTGATTTAGGTGCTCCTAGACCAGCCCTTTTAATGGTCTCCCTTAAGCTGACTTGGTGAAGTCAGTGGGAGGATCATGATAAGCTGGTTCATCTGACCTCATCCTCTATATTATTTAAATCCTCTAAAATTATTAGGTCCTTAAAATGATAAAGTTATGGAGATAACTGAGTCATAGCCTCCCATTAAGGTGTTTGATAATGAGTCCATGAACTCAATAATCATTGCAGACCCAAAGGCCTGGTGCTTGTTGACTAATGGAATTATCACTCATCATATGATGACTTGGAAGTATCTCTCTAATGGTGGTTAGGTGAGCCAACCAAAGTTGGGCTTAATCATTCGTTGGTTAGATACACCAAGTATGATCATGTTAATGGTTGGACCTAACTGGATCCTTACAGTGGAGGCCAAAGCCTACTGATTAGGTTTCTGGGGCAAAATTAAAATTACTAGAAATTGTTTAGAGAAACAATTGGTTATGAACCTACCCTTAGATGTACATGGGTTGGCCAACCAAAGTTGGGCTTGTGTGCAGTCTAAGTGGATTCTAGTACCCGCTAAGAAATTAGGGTAATTCCTCGAATTGAAGGTAGAGGCTACCAATTCGAATAAAATAATGGGAGAAACCTTTTGATTAAAGTCCAAATCTTTAGGTTTAATGAATCAATTACTAATTAGGTTATGGTTCTCCTTTGTGCAAATATGGCCACTTCCCTATCGCTCCGATCATTGTTGGACAATGATAAGTTGGTGGGACCCAACTTCGGTAGCTGGTACCGAAAGTTGAAGATAGTCCTGGAGCATGAACGGATCCTATATGTGATAATGGATCCTGCACCTGAGGAGCCAGCTGTCAATGCACGTGGAACAGTTAGAGATACTTACCAGAAGTGGCTCAGTGACCGGACCATGGTGCGCTGTATCATGCTGGCTGCTATCATGAGCGACGAGTTCAGTCACAGATTCGAGACGGCTCAGCCAAAGGACATGCTTCAAGTGTTGGAGGATACCTTTGGCACACCCGATGACGTAGAAAGGCACAAGACTAGTTGTGCCATCTTCAACGCCAAAATACGGGATGGAGTCTCTATCACTGATCATGTATTGTACATGATCGAGCTGATGGAACGATTGAGCAAGCTCGGCTTTTCCTTGCATGAGCAGCTTGGGAAAGATGCAATACTGAACTCGCTGCCCAAGTCTTGTCTTCCATTCCTCACTCATTATAGAATGACAAAGCCTGAAGTAAACTACCATGGGTTAATGGGGTTGCTTCAGAACTTTGAGAAGGATCACCAACTCCTCAAGGAGTCGGTGAACTCAGTGAACTCAATGGGAGGTTCATCTTCTGGTTCTCGACCCTTTGAGAAAGGAAAGAAGAACAAGAAGAAGAAAGTCAAGAAGGTGCAAGTTCAGGCTGGGACATCTGTGCAGAGCCAGACCAAAAAGATCAAGCCTGATAAGAGTCTATTCTACTGGCAAGCACCCTAGATTAGATAGTGTGTCAAATATCTACTTATGGCATTGGAGGCTAGGTCATATAAATAAGAACAGAATAAACAGGTTGACTCAAGAGGGAATCCTCAAAGTCAGTGATTGTGAATCGCTTCCAACCTGTGAGTTCTGTCTTCTTGGTAAAATGACCAAGTCACCTTTTACTGGAAAAGGTGAGAGAGCTACTGAGCTCTTGGGCCTAGTACATACTGATGTATGTGGGCCCATGAGCACCAGTGCTAGAGGTGGATATTTCTACTTCATAGCTTTCACGGATGACCTATACCTATATGGATATGTCTATCTGATGAAACATAAGTCGGATTCATTTGAAATGTTCAAATGATTCTGAAGTGAAGTAGAAAAACAAACTGGGAAGAGTATTAAAACTCTTCGATCTGATCGAGGAGGAGAATACCTTTCTAGTGAATTTCTCACATATCTAGGAGAGAATGGGATTCTCTCCCAATGGACTCCTCCAGGAACACCACAGCATAATGGTGTGTCTGAAAGGAGGAATCGAACTCTGTTAGACATGGTCTGATCCATGATGGGTTTTGCTAGCTTGCCGATATCCTTCTGGGGATATGCACTCGAATCGGCTTGTTATCTATTAAATAGAGTTCCAAGTAAGTCTGTAATTAAGACTCCATATGAGATATGGACGGGACGTAAGCCAGCACTTTTACACCTTAGGGTCTGGGGGTGCCCGGCCTATGTCAAACGATTAGTCACAGACAAACTTGGACCTAGATCTGACAAATGCTCATTCATAGGGTACCCCAAAGAGATAAAAGGATATTTTTTCTACCATGCTGATGTTCAAAAGGTGTTCGTCAGCCTTAAGGCAATCTTTTTAGAAAAGGAGTTCCTTGGTGAAGGAACTGTTGCCTCTAAGGTTGAACTTGATGAAGTTCAACAGGTAGAAGGACCGACATCAATAGCTGAACCTGAGTCGGATATGATTAGATCAGATCCGGAGCCCAATATACCTGCACCATTAAGGTGATCTGGTAGAGTACCCGTCAGCCGGACAGATACTACGGTTTCTTGATCTGGGACGGTGATCCCATTGAACTTGATGAGAATAATGAGGATCCGATCACCTATATGGATGCTATGCAGAGACCTGATTCCGAGAAATGGCTTGAAGCCATGAAATCCGAAATGGAGTCCATGAAGGTCAACGATGTATGGACATTGGTTGACCCACCTAAAGGGGTTAAACCCATTGGGTGTAAATGGGTCTTCAAAAGGAAGAGGGGCACAGACGGAAAGGTGGAGACCTATAAAGCCCGTCTGGTTGCCAAGGGGTATCGTCAACGTTATGGTATTGACTATGACGAGACTTTTTCCCCTATGGCAATGCTCAAATCCATTCGGATATACTTGCAATAGCTGTCCATCTGGATTATGAGATCTGACAAATGGATGTAAAGACAGCTTTCCTGAATGGAGAGCTGACTGAAGAGGTGTATATGATACAACCTGAAGGGTTTACATCCACAGATGAGTCCAAGGTGTGCAAGCTTCAGAGATCCATTTATGGATTGAAGCAAGCTTCTTGGAGTTGGAACATGCGTTTTGATAAGGTGATCAAAACGTATGGCTTCATTAAGAATGGAAAAGAGCCCTGCATCTATAAATGGGAAAATGATCCAGTTGTGGTATTCCTTGTCTTGTACGTGGATGACATTCTCTTAATCGAGAATGACATCCCCGTACTACAGGGAATAAAAGTTTGGTTGTCATCACAGTTCTCCATGAAGGACTTGGGTGAAGCATCCTACATCCTAGGGATGAAGATCTATAGGGATAGATCTAAAAGGATGCTTGGGTTATCCCAGTCCATGTACATAGACACTGTGCTGAAGAGGTTCAGCATGGAAAATTCCAAGAAGGGCTATCTACCGATAGGCCATGGAATTTCTCTCTCTAAGAAGGATTGTCCGACAACTCCTGAAGAGAGAGAGCGTATGAGTAGAGTCCCATATGCTTCAGCCGTGGGATCTATCATGTACGCCATGATATGTACAAGACCAGATGTGGCATACTCACTAGGAGTAGTGAGTAGATACCAATCTGATCCTGGAGAAGATCACTGAAAAGTGGTTAAAGCCATCCTTAAGTATTTGAGAAATACTAAGGACCAATGGTTGGTTTATGGCGAGTCAGATCTGAAACTTGTGGGGTTCACAGACTCCAGCTTCCAATCTGACCATGATGATAGCAGGAGCGTGTCGGGTTATATCTTTACTCTGAATGGTGGAGCCATCTGCTGGAAGAGTTCCAAGCAGCATACTGTGGCAGACTCTGTTTGTGAAGCGGAGTATATCGCAGCATCAGATGCCGTGAAGGAAGCTGTGTGGCTGAGGAAATTCATCAACGAGCTCGGAGTAGCACCCTCCCTCGATGGTCCAGTCCTGCTCTACTGCGACAGCACTGGTGCCATAGCTCAGGTGAAAGAACCCAAAGCACATCAGCGGACGAAGCACATCTTGCACCGCTTCCACCTGGTCCGAGAGATCGTGGATCGAGGTGACGTCGACCTTCAGAAGATCGACTGAAAGGAGAACCTAGCCGACCCCTTCACTAAAGCCCTGGCAATAAAGGAGTTCGACAACCACAAGTCGAAGATGGGTATTAGATACTGTGCCGAGTGGCTTTAGGACAAGTGGGAGTTGTTGGGAAATGTGTCCCAAAAAGCCAATCGTCAAGTTGTTGACGGTTGAGCAACCAAGTATTGTAATTGATTTGTTAATAAATAAAATATATTTGGCATCTTCATCATAAGCTTTCATCTTCTAATGAACTCCGTTGTTATGATGAAGTCCTTAGGACTATTTAGATTCGATAAAGAGAGGATTTATCGATTAGTCCTTAAAACTGTTCACGACCAAATGATAAGCTGTTAATAAGGACGACAGCTTCTATCGAGCATAGGTCGCTGTAGGCCATATGGGTTGGTTGTCCTCTTAACCAAGGAGTGTGGAGACACTGGTATGGCATACAGGTGAGATGTAAGGGTACATCATCATTGAACGTGACCAACTCCAGAGCATTCTGCTGTCGAGAATGTCTCTGATGGGATATAGGTATAAGTGTCCCTTAGACTTGAGATCACCTCAGTGACTTGCAAGCAACTCACTGTGCTTTGGTACTGGACTAACTGAATTTCTAATTCAGGGACGGAAGGCTTCTGGGCATAGTCAAGTACTTGCGAAGTCAGAGTGTGATCGAGATGGGATTGACCACTCCAAGAGTTGGAGAAGAATGAGTCGCTGTATTTCAATTTAGCAAAACCTTGGCCAGGATAATCCATCAGATGGATTTGATATTTTGAAATACAATGTGGACAACCTGATCAGAGTTGACAGTTGAGCTCTGGGGTGTCCTATGATCATTTTGGTCAAGGGGATGAATTATATGAAAACTATATCCGCATGGGTTCTAAGGATGTTGTTCTACACATTCGACTTATCCGGTCGTCGGGTACCATTGCTAGATGGTCACTTCGATTGGTATAGGAATTTGTTCCTATGCTACCGGTTTAGGTTCGGACCTATGAGGTCACACACATTAGAGTTCATGATCCGATCAGATGGTTGATCAACGATTAAGAATCGTTCTAGGGTTAAATGATCAATACGATTGACATTTAACCCAGTGCAAGTGTTGCAGGAGAATCGATTAGCAATTCGATTGCTAATTGGCTTAATTTGATTAAGCCAATGGGATGAGATTAAGTCTAATTAAATATGATTTAATTAGATTTGGTTTGGGCTTGATTGGATCAATTTCAATTAGTTTATTGGATAAGCCAAGTGCAAGGAAAAATCTAGTCCTAGTTCAACTAGGACTTGGGTCAATCTAATTTCTAATTTGATTAGAAAATTAAATCAGATTTAAATATAATTTAATCTGATTAAATTAGGTTCTTAATTGGGTTAAAACCTATTTTAATTGGGTTGATCTAATTTTGATTTGATTTGGTTTGGGAAACCAAATTAAAACAAGTTATGAGACAGAATCCTAGTAGGACTAGGATTCCACCTTGCGCCACATAAACCTTCTCCACGCCCTCTCTCTTATTCAACGCCAATCTCCACTTATTTTGTGCGACAAAAGCCCTCTCCCAGATCTCTCTCACGTTCACAAAAGGTCTCCTCTCTTCTTTCTTACATGGAAGGTGATTTGGATCAAATCTAAAAGGAATAAGTTTGGATTTCGAATTCTATGAGATAGAGTTTTAGAAATCCAAAACTCTTTCAATTTTGCACCGAATTTATCCAAATTTTTTTTGGAATTTTTGTGGATTTTAGGGTTTATATTGTATACCCTTTTCTAGTGATCCATGCACGAAAATATGGAGGAGGTGCTCAAGAGTTGGGCATCCCTTAACTTGCCATGTTTGGATAAGCCTTGACTAGGTGTTTGACCTAGACAAGGACTCTATCATATCTCTCTATATAAGATGAGTTTTTTTGTGAAATTTTAGAAGGAGATAGATATTTGAGATACCTTTCTACCATCCAAAAATTAGAGAGAAATACCTTTGGGTCGTGGAGATATAAAAGATGCAAGTTTGGGTGTCTAGAGAGAAAAACGTGAAGAAGAAGAGGGTCTTCTGATCAACCATCAAAGAAGGATCAGCGCAGTACTAGCATACTGTGCTGATTTCCTGAAGCAGGACTTCTGATCGAGATTCGTGGGCTCGTGTGGACGACTCCTAGAGGCCGGACACGTGTGCGGCTTGCAACATCATCCTTAAGCCTGGATCAGCGAGGTTAGAGCGTCTAACTTGCAAGGTAATAGATCTGATCTATTATTTAATACATACATTAGATGTAGCTAGTATAGAAACATGTTGATATGATCAACATGTAGTTCTTACTATATTTATATATATTTTAATTTTTGATTTAATGCTATGTAATAATCATGTAATAGGATCTTAGATCTAGGGATTTTCTGATCTTAGAAAATAAATTTTGATTTATTTTAGTCTTTCGCTGTATGATCTTGAAAAAGTTTCAAGATCTAACCCTGAAACCCTAGATCTGGTTCCTACAGGACCATCCATAGAGGTCGGATGCTTGTGTAGCTACTCGACATCAGTGAGAGTTTCATACCATGCTTACCAGCAGTGGAGATCATAATCTAAAGGTGATGAGTTCTGAACTCTACCGGCATAATCTAAAGGTCAGATCAAATTCAGGGCATCGATGTGATCGATGCAGTTTTCTATTTTATTTCAAATTTTATATATAAATTTTTTATATCATAAATCCTTAATGGTAGTTTAGATCTGATCTAAGACATATTTAGAAAATTAAAATATTTAATCTTTTATTATTATGGTGTAAAATTTTAAAAATACATACTTTGAACTATCCATTTTTTCCTTCAATGAGGTGGTAGAGGAACATCAACTATTGGCTCATGAATAATGGGTTCTTAAGAATCTATAACTCTTTACTCTTCAGAGATCTTCTCTTCGAGCTCAACTAACCTCCCACTGCCACTATCCTGGATAAACTATTTTTTTAGAAATATGACATTCTAACTCACATCACATTATGATCTTGTGGAAAGTAGAAGTATCTCATTGATTCTTTTTGATACCCTATAAAATGAGCTATTACAGATCTATCCTTTAATTTATTAGCCATTTGTCTCTTGATATAGGTTGGATATTTCCAAGTCTTAAGATAACTTAGACTCGACTTCTTACCATACCATATCTTATAGGGTGTGGTAGGAACGGGATTTGATAGAATCCTATTCAACATGTGAATGGCAGTTAATAAGGCATGTCTCCAAATATATAAGGGTGGATCAGTGAAACTCATTATGGATCTGACCATATCTAATAGGGTCCTATTTCTCCTTTTGGATATCCCATTGAGCTAAAGTGTTCCAGAAGGAGTTTATTGAGAGATTATGCCGTTGTCTTTGAGATATCCCATAAATTTTTGACTAAAGTATTCACCTCATCGATCAGATCAAAAAATCTTAATAAGTCTGTCTGTTTGTTTTTCTACTTCATTTCTGAATTTCTTGAACTTTTGAAAGGATTCAAATTTGTGTTTGATCAAATACACATATCTATATCTAGACAGATCATCAGTAAAGGTAATAAAATAGCTATAACCACTCCTGACCTACACATCAAATTGTCTACACACATCGGTGTGTACCAAGATAAGTAACTCTGTGGCTCTTTCCCCATATCCTACAAAGGGTAACTTGGTTATTTTTTTTTTTGAAGACAAGATTCACAAGTTGGATACGACTCTAGATGAAGAGAGCCAAAGATCCTATCCTTTTTCAGTTTGTTTATCCTGTCCTCTCCAATATGGTCTAGCCTATGATGCCATAAGTACTTCTGGTTAATTTCATCTCTGGATCTCTTTTGACCTATGGTACTCCCTATTTGCTCATTCAAATTCACATTCGCATCAACATACAAGTGATACAGACTGTCAATTTAAAGATCACGTGCAATCAATTTATTTCGTAAATAAATAGAATAAAAATCTTTATTGAAATTAAATTCAAAATCTTTCTGTGCTAGCATAGACACGGAAATCAATTTTCAACTAGCTACAGGAATAAAATAACAGTCTTTTAAATCCAATCTAAAATCTGACGATAATCGAAAAGGATAAGTGCCAATGGCTTCTGCAGTAACTTTTGCTCCATTACCGATTCGAAGGATCATGTCACCTTTTCTCAACCTCCTACTTTCTACTAGACCCTGTATTGAAGTACATATATGAGCACTCGAACCAGAGTCGAACACCCAACTAGAAGTAGAAGAAACCGTAAGGTTAGATTTAATTACGAACATACCTTCTGAAGGTTTATTATCCTTTTTGGTCTTTAGGCTCTCCAGGTAGAGTGAACAGTTCCTCCTCCAATGACCTTCAACGTCACTGTGAAAATATTTTTCCTTTGATTCAACCTTCTTTGGGATATCTTTCTTTGGCTTGCTTTCTTTCTTCTGCTTCTTAGTGAATTTTATCTTCTTCTTCCAACTAAATTTTTTTTTGAAAGAAGTTCACTCCACAGCGAGAACAGTGCCTCTTGAACTTTTCAAGGTTTCTTCCGTAGTGACCAACATGTTGACCAGTTCGGGTATAGTGCAATCAAATTTGTTTATATGAAAATTTATAATAAATTGACTATATGAACTTGTAAGGGATTAAAGGATTAAATTCATCTGTAATTTCTTTTGCATATTGATCGCTATCGTAGACAGTCAAGAATAAAAATCAATTCAAACTATATAGATAGGGTGAATAGGGATCGTTTCCATGGAGATCTAGGATGATTATCTTTTTTTTCTAAGAAGAAATAAAAAGAAAATTGATTGTAGAAGAATTAACAAGAAATATAATAGCAAAAAAAATCAAAAGTGTAAATTAAATTATGAAAGAAAATAATTCAGAGAAATAATCCAGAAATTCTGAATCCACCATGCAAAAAGATTTATTTTCTTCTTCTTTTTCTATATTACAATATTTAATTCTTGTAATTATGGTATTAGTATAGTTTATCTCTAAGGGATACGAACTGTATCAGTAGATTACAACTCATCCTGTTGGAGTATAAACTATCTAAATTCAATTACAAGATCTAAGATTCAATCTAACATACCACGATCTATCTCTTCAAAGCACGTACCGTATCTAGAGATCACGGCACGTCAATAGAGGGTATAAGCCGTGTAGGCTCGATCAATACCTCAATAAAAAGATATGAAATAAAAGCATAATTTTATTGCATAAAAATTAAATACAAAAAAATAAAAAATAAAAACCCATTTACATGCTTCATCATATTCCTGGATTGAAGGGATTTAGCCATGCATCAAGCTCTCTAGCTCCATAATCTCCTAATATTTGATTCTTAAAGTTCTTTGAATTTTTCTCTATTTTTTTCTTATTTTTCTCTGATTTTTTTTCTCTTTCAAGCTTATTCCTGGACCCCCTATTTATAGATAATTTTTTCATATTTTTCTGATCACAAAAGGAGTCCTAAAATCCTTAGAAAACGTATTAATCTTCTAAGAATTTTTCTGACCGTCGGATCAAGCTTGGACCGTCCAAATCAGCTCAAAAATCAGAGTTATAATCCTTATCAGGGTCGGATCAAATGCCAGCCATCCGATCTGGGTTCTGATTAAGTTCTGGCCGTCGGATCGCGTAAAGAGTCCTTAACACAGTCAAGAGCGATAACAGCCGTTGGATCACATGATGGATTGCTTCTGAGCCATCGGATCACGCAAAAGAGTCCTATTCAAAGTCGGCAATGAGTCTGAACCATCGGATCTGGATCGGATTAAATCTCAACCGTTGGATCGCACCCAGGATCTTTCTCTCACTGTGAGCCGTGCTTGTGGATCGTGTAACTATTCCTGTGGACCGTGTCCTGGCTCTGTGGACCGACCGACCGGTCCACCGTGCACCAGAGATAATATTTTTTATTTTTTTAGGATATTTTAGCTCTGTTTTCGCTCTGATTTTTACCTAAAAAACTAAAAAAAATATACATTAAATGTCTCAAAATTTTTTCTTTATTTTGGTGCTTAAATTGCTCAATTAAATTAACATCTATTTTTTTATAAATATATCTAATTTCATATTTTTTTTCAAAATCACTTATTTTTTAGAAAAATTTAATAAATTCATGAAATTAGGGTTTTTAAGAAGATGTTAGCACCATAAATTATCAAAAATACCTTCAATAAATATAAAAATATACCACTTATCACACTTCCCAACTTGAACTTTGCTCGTCCTCGAGTAAAGAAAGAATTTAGATTTAAGTACCATTTAACTTAAAGTCTCAAATTTCACCAAACAATTTTAAAAAGGCCACTGATGTTCAGTAGAGTGTAAATAAGGTATGTCATTGGAGTATTAATACTAGTCAATATAAGAGTTAAACTAAGAATATTAAATTTTTTCTGAACTTTTCTAAATTATCACTACCTTTATCTCTAAATTATTAACCTTCATATGGACAAGTATATTGTAATTTCTGTCCTTCATTTATTGATTGATTTTGATTTTTTTTTCTTTTTTTTTCTTTTTAACATTGTACTGCTATTGAGTGTCTTAACCCTTTAAGCTTTTTGTTTGACCCACGTAGCAAGTTTCAGTCAATGACTCCCAAACCAGATAGCTTTAGGGAACTAGGTATAAAATATCCCTTGAACCTACTTGCTCGAATCAAACAGGCTACGAGTTAAAACTAGCTTTACAACAAAGCTTCTTTGCTCTTCATACCTTTTGACGCGAAACTCAATGCTTGCTTAGGCAAAGAGGTCCGATTACTCAGCATGAAGTACTTGAAAACTTTTTTTTTAATATATGAAGAAACATATAGTTACCCTACACAAGTCCATAAGAAGTAAACTCTTCTTTGATGTTGGTAGAAAAATTTAGAAATGCTCAAAGAAAACTATTTAAGTTCTAAACTTAACTCTTTATTGAGTTTTCTTAATACTTGATCCCTTGATATCTCACAACTCTCTAGTCTGTACATCAATTTTCTTTTAAAATATGCTTGGTTTAACTCAATTCTTAAATATAATCTGGTACTTAAATGCTAAATACTAACTTACTTGAGGACTTTTGAAAATATATATTTTTTTAAAAAAAATATATATTTTAAAAATATTTTTCTTTCCAACTTAATCGACATTGTCCTTAATAGAGTAGAAAAAATGAAAGGTGCATAAAAAGAGAAAGAAAAAGGAGGGATGTCACCAGATCCAAAAGTTTTTTTTCAAAATTGGTGCTTCCCCTATTTTAGCCAATATTGCCTTCAAATCTATACAAAGCAAGCCTTGATTAATCTGAACATAATGTAAAAGAAAGTAAAAGCAAAAACTCAAAACTGAGTTGCCTCCCAGAAAGTGCTAAGTTTTAAGTCTTCAGCCAGACTGAACTTGAGATACAGAATCAATTAGAATAAATAGGCTCATGGAGAACCATGGCCTCCTCCTCAATTTTAGTAGACAATTCCAAGAATGGTTTCAATCGTTGTCCATTTACTTTAAAAGTAGCACCATTGCTTGGGTTTTTGATTTTTACAGCTCCATGAGAAAAAATCTCTTTTACAATATAGGGTCCTGTCCATCTAGATCTAAGTTTTCTAAGAAATAAATGTAGCCTAGAGTTATACAAAAGAACTTTTTGACCAGATGAGAATGATTTTCTAAGGATTGCTCGATCATGAAATATCTTATTTCGTTCTTTGTATATCTTAGCATTGTCGTATGCCTCATTCCTAATTTCCTCAAGTTCATCAATTTGTAACTTCCTATGTTGTCCAGCCTCATCTAGATCCATGTTTAGCTTTTTGATCCCCCATATAGCTCTATATTCAATCTCTACTGGTAAGTGACATGCTTTACCAAACACAAGCCTGTAAGGAGACATTTCTAAGTTGGTTTTGAAGGCAGTACGATATGCCCAAAGAGCATCTACTAGCTTCAATGACCAATCTTTTCTATTGGTGCTTACAGTCTTCTCTAGGATTTGTTTGATTTGACGATTAGAAACTTCAACTTGTCCACTGGTCTGGAGGTGATAGGGTGTGGCCAATTTATGGGTGATATTGTATTTCTTTATCAGGGTTGCAAAGGTTCAATTACAAAAATGTGTTCCCTAATCATTTATAATGGCTCTAGGAATTTCAAAATGAGAGAGAATATTTTCTTTTAAAAATTTGATAATAATTTTGCTATCATTCGATCTACATGGCATAGCTTCTACCCATTTGGACACATAATCGACAGCCACTAAGATATATTCATTTCTGAAAGAATTTGAAAGTGGTCCCATGAAATCGATTCCCCATACATCAAAAATCTCAACAACTAAGATCGGATTTAATGGCATCATATCTCTTTTTGTGATCCGTCCTACTTGTTGACATCTAGTGCAACTTTTACAGTACTCATGTAAATCTTTAAACAAATTGAGCCAGTAAAATCCACATTGAAGAATTTTTGCAGCAGTTTTCTTGGCTCCAAAGTGGCTACCACAGGCTTGGTCTTGACAAAAAGATAAGATACTGTTAATCTCATGGTCCGGGACACATCTTCTAATGATTTGATCAGGACATTGTTTAAACAGATATAGATCATCCCAAATAAAATACTTTACTTGGGCAAAGAATTTGTGTTTGTCCTGAGTGTTCCAATAAGAAGGAATCCTACCAGTGGCCAAGTAATTGACAATATCAGCATACCATGGTTTTTTGGTCACGGACATGAGTTGTTCATTAGGAAAAGATTCTTCTATTGATGGTTTGTTAGAGGGTGCATCAGTCAATCGGGACAGGTGATCAGCCACTATATTTTTTGTTCCTTTCTTATCCCTGATATCTAGATCAAATTCTTGAAGAAGTAAAATCCATCAGATCAAATGTGCTTTTGCATCTTTCTTTATCAAGAGATGTCTAATGGCTCAGTGATCAGTGTATATAATGACATGTGACCCAACCAAATAAGATCTAAACTTTTCTAGAGCAAAGACAATAGCCAAAAACTCTTTTTCAATGATTGAATAGTTAAGCTGTGCATCATTAAGGGTTCTACTAGCATAATAAATAACTCATGGCAGTTTATCAATTCTTTGTCCTAAAATAGCTCCGATGGCATGATCAGATGCATCACACATGAGTTCAAAGGGTTGAGTCCAATCAGGTGGACGAATAATGGGTGCAGATGTCAGTGCCTTTTTAAGATGCTCAAAAGACTCGAGGTACTCAGAAGTGAAATTAAATTTAATGTCTTTAGCAAGAAGATTGGTCAGTGATCGAGCTATTTTACTAAAATTTTTGATGAACCTCCTATAGAAGCCAGCATGTCCTAAGAATGAGCGAATTTATTTGACTGATTTGGGTGGTGACAGATTTGCAATCAAATCTACTTTGACTTTATCTACTTCAATTCCCTTCTTTGAGATAACATGGTCAAGTACTACGCCTTCTTTGACCATAAATTGATATTTTTCTCAATTAAGCACTAAGTGTTTCTCCTTACACCTTTCTAAGACTAATCTTAACTGATGTAGACACTCAGAGAAGGTAGAGCCAAAGATGGAAAAATCATCCATGAATATTTCTAGAAATCTTTCAATCATATCAGAAAAGATGCTGACCATGCACCTTTGAAAAGTAGATGGAGCATTACATAAACCAAAGGGCATACGTCTATAGGCAAAAGTTCCAAATGGATAGGTAAATGTGGTCTTCTCTTGATCCTCTGATGCTATAAGAATCTGATTATAATCAGAATATCCATCAAGAAAATAATAGAACTCATGTCCAGCTAACCTTTCCAACATTTGATCAATGAATGGTAGGGAAAAATGGTCCTTTCTTGTGGCCGCATTTAATTTTCTGTAATCAATACAAACTCTCCATCCAGTTTGGACTCTAGTCGGCACCAACTCATATGCTTTATTTTGGATCACTATTATCCTAGACTTTTTAGGCACTACTTGAATTGGGCTAACCCATAAATTATCTGAAATAGGATAGATAATTCCATTGTCTAGTAACTTGAGAATTTCTTTCTTCACTACCTCCTTCATAGCTGGGTTAAGTCTTCTTTGGGGGTCTCTGATTGGCTTGGCTTCCTCCTCTAAATAAATTCGATGTTGAACAATTGAAGGACTGATCCCTTTGATGTCAGCCATGGTCCAGCCTATGGCTTCCTTATTTTCTTTGAGGACAGCTAAAAGTTTCTCTTCTTGAGTTTGATCTAGGTCTGATGCTATAATTACGGGTAGGGTTGCTGATGGACCTAGATATGCATATTTGAGATACTGAGGGAGTGTTTTGAGTTCTAGTTTAGGTGCTTCCTCAATCGATGGCTTGTGTATAGGTTCATCCATCCTTACAAGTGGTTTGACAGGTGGTTGCCATTGTGGATAAACTCTCTGATTACTAGATGGAGATATTTCATAAGCTATTTCAATTTCTTGATCTGACGAGAGATTACAGTCAAAATCTTCTTCTCCTAGGTCAATGGTCTCATAGATCTCATCTTGAATCAGATTTACATCAACGAATTGGTCCCTTTTTTTTTCAAGATTGAAAATATTTAGATCAATGGTCATATTTTCAAATGAGAGTTTCATAAGTCCATTGCAACAATTGATTAGGGCGTTGGTGGTCGCTAAGAATGATCTTCCTAAGATTATTGGAATGTGACCTTTTGGATTAATCACTGGTTCAGTCTCGAGGATCACAAAATCCATAGGATAAATAAAATTACTTACCTTAATTAACACATCTTCCACAACTCCTTTGGGAACCCTCACTGATCGATCTGCCAATTGTAATGTAATTTCTGTAGACTTTAATTCTCCTATCCCCAATTTTTCATAGACCGAATACGATAGGATATTCACCTAGCCCCTAAGTCTAATAAGGCCCTGTCAATGATGGTTTCCTCAATAAAACAAGAGATTGTAGGAGACCCTGGATCTTTATACTTGACAGGCATGTGGCTTGATAGATATGACCTTACATTAGCCGCCAAGAAGGCTTTCTTGGGAATGTTGGTGGTCTTCTTTTTTGTGCATAGGTCTTTGAGAAATTTGACATATATGGGAACTTGTTGGATCATATCTAATAGAGGAATATTCACTTTAACTTGTTTAAACATCTCTAAGATTTGATCCATATGGACTGAGTATTTGTTGGTCCTAAGTCTATTTGGAAAAGGAGCTACAGAATTGGTGGGTGATGTCTCGAATTGCTTAATCCCTGATGTGGATTCTTCCAGTGGCTTGGGTGGTTTGTTAATCTCTATTGACTCCTTAGACTTATCTGGATCCTCCAACTTGGTCTGATCAATTACTTGCTCATGAGGTGGTTTAGACAATGATTCATTTTGATCTTCAGGTGTATCGACATGGTTGTCTACTTGTTTTCCAGATCTTAAAGTATGAATTGCATTTAATTGGTTGATCTGGGCTCCTTGTTGTGGTCTTTGATTGTTTTAGATCCTAGGATTAGCCTCAGATTGACTCGGTAGTTTACCTTTTTCTCTTTCACTTACAGCAGTGGCTAATTGACCTAATTGCATCTCTAAACGGATAATGGCCTGGGTGTTGGAACTTAGAAGCTGGCCTGTGGTCTGCATGAAGTTGTTTAGTGTAATGTTGGTGCTAGCAGATGATTTTGCTAGGATTTCCAGACTCTTTTCTAGTGAGTTAAGCTTTTGATCATAGCTGAAACCTGATGGGGTATTTGATGATTGAGTGGGTCTGGGGTTGGGTTGAGTGAAAGCAGGTCTAATTGAGTTTGACCCTTGTGACCAAGAAAAATTGGGATGGTTCCTCCATCCTGAATTGTATGTTGGTGTGTAGGGGTCATTTGTGGGTCTTTGATAGGCTACATTCACCTGTGCTACTTCGTTCTCAGCTGGACCCATCAAGAAAGGACATCCTTCCATGGTGTGGTCTATGGCATTGCACCCATTGCAAGTTGTTGTTGCAACTTGGTTTACTTGGGTATGTTCCATGAGTTCTAGAGCCTCTATCCTATGGATCAAAGATGCGAATTTAGCCTCTTCAGCTAGGGAAGGTTGAACTTGATATACACCCCCTCTAGAAGGTATGTGTCTATCGGATTCTCTAGTAATCTCCCATTGTAGGCTCTTTTCTGCTAGGTCCTCTAGAAATTGCCAGGCTTCTATGGGTTCTTTATTCATGAATTGACCCTGACACATTGATTCTAACATGGTTCTTGAGTTTGGATCTAGTCCTTCATAAATGATTTGGCACAGCCTCCAAGTTTCTATTCCATGATGTGGGCATTGACTCAAAAGATTCTTAAAATGATCAAAGTACTTCCAAAAAGACTCACCTGGTAATTGATAAAATTGATTAATTTCATTCCTAAATTTGGCAGTCTTATGGTGTGGAAAAATTTTTTTTTAGGAACACTCTAACAAAACCCTCCCATGATGCGATGGATTGATTAGGACGACTGTATAACCACTTTTTGGCACTATCCTTGAGGGCAAAGTTGATCAACCTAAGTTTTACAACATCCTCAGCGAGTTGTTGAAGCCGCATCGTAGCACATACTTCCTCAAATTCTCTCATAAAAATATATGCATCCTCGATTTCGATGAATTTGGGAAGCATGTTTATGATCTAAGGTTTAATTTCAAAATTGGCATCAGTTTGTGGTAGTCGAATATATGAGGGTTGGGCTATCCTAACTGGATAGTAAAGATCTTTCAAGATCTTAGGTTCATGTTCGGGTTCACCCATGGTGGGCTTAAGGTCTACTGGACTCGATGTAAAGTTTGGATCTATTCTCACTAATCGACCAGATAACCTTGTCCACGAAGAAATTTGAGAATTTTTAGTTATTTTTGCAAAAAAAAAATTTATTATTATTTTTTATTATTTTTTTTTTTTAAAAGAAAAGAATTCTAAAGATGGGGGCCTAAGAAGTCCTAAATCTAGAGACGATAGAGGAGCATTTTAATTAGGGTTAATATTTGTAGGTTAGTAGTCACGTTACTCAATCAATCCTAGCTAAGGGTAACCCTAGATTTGGACAGCTCCTAACTTGTTAAGGTTGTCTTTGAGCATTCCAGGTAAAAGACTAGCCACTCAACTGGCCAGGTAAGTGTAAGGTCGGTGGGGGTCCCCCCATTGCTTTCCTTAGACACCAACTGAGTTAGCCAGGTAAATGAATGGAACCAATTAAATAACCACTTTCCTTCAGGACGTAGTCCTTGAACCACTTTTCTAGACATCAATCAAATTGACTAACCCTAATCCGATCTTATTCTTAGGATCTCTTGTCCTATTGAGCTCGAAAGTCCTTAGGGGCCAACGTCTAATTGATTTTAAATTAAGGTTTAGGTCCATGCAATATGCAGGATGGTGGTTTGTGGGTCAAGGAAGGGTGATGAAATCCTCACCTTATCTTGTTTAGGATTTGTGCCCTTAAGATGTTTTATGAATTTATGTAATGCAAGAAGAAAAGATGACCAGATTTGATAGTTAGTTAAGAGTAAATTGATTTGTTTTATTTTTTAGATTTTGTGATTAAGTATCTAATTCCTTGAGTAGATTATGTGGTGTCAATGTAAAAATTTTTTTTTTTAAATAATCGTGCCTAGATCCCCGATAATGGTACCAAAATTTGATCGCTGTCGTAGGCGGTCAAGAATAAAAACTAACTCAAACTATATAGATAGGGTGAGTAGGGATCGTTTCCATGGGGATCTAGGGCGATTATCTTTTTCTTTTAAGAAGAAATAAAAAGAGAATTGATTATAGAAGAATTAACAAGAAATAGAATAGCAAAAAAAATCAAAAGTGTAAATTAAATTATGAAAAAAATAATTCAGAGAAATAATCTAGGAATTCTGAATCCACCATGCAAAGAGATTTATTTTTTTCTTTTTTTCTATATTATAATATTTAATTTTTGTAATTATGGTATTAGTATAGTTTATCTCTAAGGAATACGAACTGTATCAGTAGATCACAACTCGTCCTGTTGGAGTATAAACTATCCAAATTTAATTACAAGATCTAAGATTCAATCTAACATACCACGATCTATCTCTTCAAAGCACGTACCGTATCCAGGGATCACGGCATGTCAATAGAGGGTATAGGTCGTGTAGGCTGGATCAATACCTCAATAAAAAGATATAAAATAAAAGCATAATTTTATTGCATAAAAATTAAATACAAAAAAATAAAAATAAAAACCCATTTACAGGCTTCATCATATTCCTGGATTGAAAGGATTTAGCCACGCATCAAGCTCTCTAGCTCCATAATCTCCTAATATTTGATCCCTAAAGCTCTTTGAATTTTTTCTCTATTTTTTCCTTGCTTTTTCTCTGATTTTTTTTTCTCCTTCAAAGCTTATTCCCGGACTCCCTATTTATAGGTAATTTTTTCATATTTTTCTAATCACAAAAAGAATCCTAAAACCCTTAGAAAATGTATTAATCTTCTAGAAATTTTTCTGACCGTCGGATCAAGCTTGGACCGCCCAGATCAGCTCAAAAATCAGAGTTATAATCCTTATCAAGGTCGGATCAAATGTCAGCCGTCTGATCTGGGTTCTGATGAAGTTCTGGCCCTCGGATCGTACAAAAGAGTCCTTAACACAGTTGGGAGCAATAACTGCCGTTGGATCACATGATGGATTGCTTTTGGGTCATTGGATCACGCAAAAGAGTCCTATTTAAAGTCGGCAATGAGTCTGAACCATCGGATCTAGGTCGGATTAAATCTCAGCCATTGGATTGCATCCAGGATCTTTTTCTCGCTGTGAGCTACGCCTGTGGACCGCGTAACTATTCCTATGGACTGTGCCCTGGCTCTGTGGACCGAACGACCGGTCCATCGTGCACCGGAGGTAATATTTTTTATTTTTTTAGGATATTTTAGCTCCATTTTTGCTCTGATTTTTATCTGAAAAATTAGAAAAAATATACATTAAATGTCTCAAAAATTTCTCTTTATTTTGGTACTTAAATTACTCAATTAAATTAACATCTATTTTTTTATAAATATATCTAATTTTATTTTTTTTTTCAAAATCACTTATTTTTTAGAAAAATTCAATAAATTCATGAAATTAGGGTTTTTAAGAAGATGTTAGCATCATAAATTATCAAAAATATCTTCAATAAATGTAAAAATATATCACTTATCATATATTAAGCTCGAGCTTCCTAAGCTCCTTAATGTCCTTGATTACTGTCAAACAGTGCTCATAGACTGACTGTCTTTCTCGCATCTTCACATTGAAGATTCTCTCGGATAATTCGAAGTGCACTGTATGGCTCTACTCACCATACAACTCTTATAGGTGAGTAATCATAGCCCTGGCAGTAGGCATATGCTCATGCTGACTCTGTAACTCATTTGGCATAGATGCCAGTATATAGTACTTGACCCAACTATCTTCATCTATCCACTTTTCATAAGCAACTCTTTGCTCAGCAGTAGGACAGTTTGGTAACACCACGGATTCTTGGTCAAGTATATGATCAAGTTTTTTAGAAGTCAAGACAATCTTAAGGTTTCTTAGCCAGTCTTTATAGTTTGTTCTGATCAAATGATTTGATTCAAAGATGTGGGCTAGAGGGTTTGAGGCTGACATTGTTTAACTGCGAGAGTAGAGATTCAAGTTAGACTTTTATCTTTTAAAATTATATTTATTTTTAGGGACTTTAAGATGCAAACAATGACTTCCACTAATTTTTCGGATCCCTCCACTCTCCGGATGGGAAACGAAAATCCTAATGCAACAAATGGATTCTTAGTGGGTGCTGCGATCCCACCGATGCTATGTACCTCACCTAACAGTTATTGGTAACATACACACCGATGCATGGACAACGTTTTTACCTAGATGCTTCTCTAAACATATTGTGGCGACTTGGTCTCTAAGTCATATGGGCTCACCAAATATTTATTGACCACACTCCTTAGTTAAGCCCGACCCACCATTCACAAGCAGGTGCAAGGTCGTCATTGGGTCCCTCACCTAACAGTTATTGGGCCCAACCCCATCCTTACCCTGAAGTAACTCTTTGCTAATAGAGTGGTTGCATATTCTTGATGCAACTGAACTACTGTAACCAGCTGAGAACAATCAACACCAGTAGCACACCCGCACATCTACAACAGTGGAAGACCTATGGACCTAATATTTATGGAAAGTTTTAAGTTTAGGTCTCATCTAATCAGTCATCATATGATCAATCTAATTGGCATGGACTAAACCAAAACATCAAGCAACCTTATTCAAGACTCAATCTTCCAAATTGACTAGATAAGTGAAGATCGATGGGGTCCCCCTGTTGCTTTCTTTAGACACCAATAAGTTGGCCAGATTAACTAATGAAACCAATTAAATAATCATCTCTCAATTACTTATCTTAGACACCAATACATCAATTGGTCTAAATAGGTTAGCTCAAGCGAATCAGGCTCAAGCCATCGAGTCGAATTAGATCCTTAGGTTAATCGATTTTACATATGAGATTTAATCGATTTGATCAATAACAATTACTTGATCATATAACTTGATTGATCTAACCCTAATCAATACTTGACTTAGTTTGATCAATTACTTAATCGAATTAAACCCATAACGTTCAAATCAAAAATCTTAGATGCAATCTAATTATATGACCTAATTTTTGATTTTTCTATAACTAAAATCCTCATGCATGTTATAAATTTTAGATTTCAAAACTAAATTTCAAATCTAAACTTTTTGTTTGAAAGATAAATTTTAAATCATGAAACTAATTTTCAGATTTAACATGCAAATATATATCTCATATATGTATGTAAAATTCAGATCTGAACAAAAATTTAGATCATAGCATGATATCATATATCTCATATATAAATCATGAATCATATCGAATATAATTTTTTGACCTAAACATACAATCATATATCTCATATATGTATCATGAATTAGGTTAAATTAATTTTTAGATTTATGCATGCATCTATATATCACATAATTATGAACTAGAAACTGTTCTAAAACAAAATTCAGATCTATGCATGCTTTCATATATCAACTATATATTTTAAAATTAAATTTAAAATAAATTTAAAATACTCATCTATACATCTCATGTATCAAAGAAAAATCAGATTCTGAAACTCTTTTCAAAATATGTGTGTTAATTTTATGCATATAAAACCTGTAGCTCTGATACCACTATTGGAATTTCTATATCGGGGTATGCATATATATTTTTTTTAAAAAAATTCTAAATAATATAGTAGAATAGAAGATTAATCTTTTTGTTGGTGCAAAATTCCGTCGACGTCAGAGAAGCTAGAGTCGAGAGGATCGTGGCCGCTGTTGGGACCTGCAAGGGAAGTCTAAACCGGAGTTGGGGGTACTCCGGCAAGACCCTCCGACGCTCAAGTCAGTACTCTGCTTCAACAGAAATGGAGCACTCGAATGGAATTTTAGCAGAGTTTCGAGATAGAGTTTAGATCTTAGAGAAGAACATATCTGGGGGTCTCTTTTATAGACGGAAGAGCGTAACTGATTGACAGCGACATCTGTAACTGTCTGATAGTGGGCCGTTCAGGGCCATGTGGAGTTTGTTACGGAGAGTGGAGTGGTGTCCATTATCGCGACTTGTCAGAGAGTGGTGGGGCCACGTGGAATCTGTTACAAAGAGTGGAGTGGTGTCTGTTGTTGCGACTTGCCAGAGAATGGTAGGGCCATGTGGAGTTTGTTACGGAGGGTGGAGTGGGGTAGTGTCTGTTGTCGTGACTTGTCAGAGAGTTCGGACTGGATGGCTGAAGCTCGACTGGGATGTCTGATGAAGCGGAATGGCTCTTTGTCTCAGCAATCTAAGAGAAGCTCGGATATTTTCGAGGTTGCTGATGAGTCCACTGTTGTCGGGTGCCTTGAGCGCTGATGCTGCAGGCAGAAGTCATCTACTGTAGAAGCTCAGATGAAGACTTCCTGTTGGAGAAGTCTGGTAGGAGTTCGATTGCTAGAGAAGTCTGTCTAGAATTTGTCTAATGTAGAAGCTCGTCTGAAGGCTGTCCACTGGAGAGGTCCGATTTCACGAAGAATCCAGCAGAAGGTCTATCGATAGTGGAGTTTGGAAGGTGTTGTGGAAGTTTGTCTGCTGGAGGAGTCTTGAATTTAATTCTATTGTAGAAGTTCGGACAGAGTCTGGTTCTTGTAGGAGTCCGGAAGGAGGCTGCTTACTGTAGAAGCTCAGACGAAGATCGATTACCGTGGAAGCTCAGATAGAGACTTCTTATTGTAGAAGCTCGAATGAAATCTGCTTGTAATAGAAGTTTAGAGTAGAGATCCAACTGGTGGAGCACGTCCGTTGTAGAAGTTCGTTTGGGATCCATCCACTGTAGAAGTTCGGACGGAGTCCGACTCTTGTAGGAGCTCGGATGAAATCCAGAAGGTGGTCGACCACCGTAAAAACTTGGATGGAGTCTGGTTACTATAGAGTCCTACTGCTGGAGAAGCTTGATCATTGACGAAGTCTGAAAGAAGTTCGGAGTAAAGTCGATCATGGCCGAAAGAAGTCTGGAAGAGATTCGGAGAGTAGTCGATCACTGTAGAAAATCGGCTGATAGTGAAGCCCAGAGAGCATTTGGAGCAGTTCGGTAGATGAATGGAGGAGCTCATTATTGGAGAAGTCCGGATGGCATGATAGGAGTTCGTCCGTTGGAGGAATCTGGAGGACATTGTGGAAGGTCGACTGCTGGGGGAGTCCGGATGGTATTATGGAAGCTCGGACAGTCGAGGGAGTTCAGAAAGATGCCGTACAAGGTCGGAAGCCAAAAGAGCCCTAGGAGAGTCGGCCTCTTACAAACTTCGGCTGGGGTTATTTTATACCCAACATCAATCCCCTTACTTTCGAGTTCAGGTTCCGAATGAAGGAAGTACAGAGAAATTTTCATAGCCGAAGTTGCCTTCCTCGATTTTCGTACTCGATTGTTTTCAGATATTTTGACGTTTGGCACGCTGATGCTTGAGTCTTTTCAAATTGAGTCAATCCGAAAAGATTTTTTCAAAATTTCTACTGGAGCATTGCTCTAGGTATGATGTAATAATGATTCTGTCAGTCATCAGCTGCCTTCAGCCACCTGCCATGATGAGTGGGACACGTGGCGGTTGTAGATCGGCCAGAGGAGATCTGCAATCATCATTGCGTCGGACCCCATTGCTTATTTAAACCCGCTCCCCTCCTTCAGGGGTTTCACTTTGCCTGAGATTTTCTTCGATCCCTCCTTCTTTCCGAGAGTTTCGTCCTTCTCCAGCATCCCTTTCAGCCTCAGGCATTCTTCAAGTCGACCCCCATCTCTGCATCTCTGCATCTCTCGGACCAGCCTAGGTTAGTTTCAGAACCTCCTTTTTTTTTGCTGTTCTTTCATTTTTCTTCCTTTGCATTCTGCCTGTTCGATTTTTCGTGAGCACTTTGTTTCTTATTTTTCTCAATTTTTTTAGGAATTTTAGGATTTTTACTTGATTCAAAATATCCTCCAACACTTCCTCCTCTAGCAGTTCTAGGAGTTCGTTCATTCCAGCCCCCCAAAATCTTAGTTCTGTAGATGAATCTCATTCGATCTTTGTACCAGACACCATCTCTAGCTCTCTGACTCTAGAGAAACTCTCACTAATTAGGATTCAGTAGGGGTTCCTTTGAAGTACGAGCTAGAGCTTTCCGGACCAACTGGCCGGACTAGCACCCCTCCCCTCGACTGCTTCTGTTTATACCAAGAAGCTTTCCACGTCGAGCTTCGACTTCCACTTCCACCTTTTGTTATTGCTCTTTTTCACTTCTTAAATATTTCTTTAGTTTTTGTAGTGCCGAACTCCTTTAGATTTCTGATAGGATTTTTTTTCCTCTGTAGATTAGCTGAAGTTCGGCTAACCCTTTTTTCTTGTTCTTTTCTAAGCTATGCCGATCTTCTTTCATTGCAGATATGGACGCAGACGTAGCTCGAATGCTAGCCAAGGATCTCAAGACCCATAAAAGGAAAGGCGCCGCATCCTCAGGGGCGGTGAAGAGGGCAAGGGTAGAAGAGACGAGCTCGATCGTGCCTGCCCAGACGGCCATTGCCGTCGATGCCCCCTCCGACGTCGAGCCCGCAGTCCCCCGAGCCTCTCCAAGAAGCCCCCGACTAAGGTTTCCACTCTAGAGTCTCGCCCCGAGGAGGCATCGAGGGCTGAAAGGAGGAGGAGAAAGAAGACATTGGCCCGCAAGAGCTGCAGCAACCGGGCTGCCATCGAGGGGGCTGATGGCTCCGAAAAGGAATCCGGGGGAGAATCCCTTCAATAATAGGGATTTAATAAAAAAGTTGGTCGACGGGTGCGTCCTGGCTTCTCGACGGGCTTAGGCGGCACCTCCTTGGGCTCGTGGCGTGGAAAGACACCACTGTGCTTCACCTTGATCGCCCAGAGCCCGCACTTGTGGTACATCTTCGACCACGAATACTTCTCGATCCCACAGATGAGCTCAGGATTTTGGCTCGAAGCCCTCGATTTCCTTGGCGCCATGGAGAGCGAAGGAAGAGAGGAGGGGAAGAAACCCTAGAAATGGAGGAGGGATGGAGGCTGGAGAAGCAAAATCCTTTAAGGGGGACTGGAAGAAGAAGTTGAGAACTTAAAGCAATCCCTGATGATGGCTGGAACCGAGAGTTCGAAGTCGAAAGAAGTCGAGCTTCCCTAGAGCCTCTTTTACCTTTTGTTCTTCCATGTATTCTTTTCTTTTCTTGTCATTTTTTTTTTTGGCCTTCAAAAGCTTTGTAATGTGCACTTTACTAATGAAATGAAAAGAAATTTTTTTATTATCTTATCTATTCTTGCATCGAGTTGTCGTTTATCGAGCTTCTTTTGTCTTCTATCTTGTTCGATGTCGACGTTGTTTGAAGATTCCTGATCATCGCTGTGTTAACTCGCCCTTTTTGTTCATGACCAAAGATCTTTTCGAGGCCATTGGAGTTTAACGCTTTCTTCCGATGTTTGAGCTTGAGGCCCGAACTTCTCGTTACTTTGAGGAAGTCTATTTTCTTCTGCTAGTGTTGGGTTCCCTCTTAGGGATTGAGGGTTTTTGACAAGAGTTTTCTTCCTCGTTGAGACGAGGTCCCTTGAGTCTTAGATGTAGTTCATTTCTCCCTTATCTCTGGTGTAGCTCGTCACTTTCCCTTTTTCTCTCTCTTTCTTTATGTTTGGAGCGAGGGTTTTTCCTCTACTCGTAACGAGATTGTAGGGGTGTAGAGGGACCGCTGAGGGACTCTTCTCCTCATCCGGTCTTAAATGACTAGATCTTCATTTGTGTCAGGATGAGGTTCTCCTCCTGTTCCTGACACAATCAATTTCAGCTCATGTTAGGATGAGGTTTTCTTCCTATTCCTAACAGGACTGTGGGGGCACGTAAGGGCCGTTGCGAGGGCCTCTCCCTCCATCCGATCTCTAAATAATCGGGCCTTCGACCTTACTCATGTTAGGATGAGGTTCTCCTCCTGTTCTTAACATGACTGTGGGGGCGCATAAGGGCCGTTGCAAGAGCCTCTCCCCCCATCCGGTCTCTAAATAACCAGGCCTTCGACCTTGCTCATGTTAGGACGAGGTTTTCCTCTTGTTCCTAACATGGCTGTGGGGGCGCATAAGGGTCGTTGCAAAGGCCTCTCCCTCCGTCCGGTCTCTAAATAATCGGACCTTCGACCTTGCTCATGTTAGGATGAGGTTCTCCTCCTATTCCTAACATGGCTATGGGGGTGCATAAGGGCCGTTGCAAGGGCCTCTCCTCCCATCCGGTCTCTAAATAATCGGACCTTCGACCTTGCTCATGTTAAGATGAGATTCTCCTCCTATTCCTAATATGGCTGTGTGGGCGCATAAGGACCGTTGCAAGGGCCTCTCCCCCATCCGATCTCTAAATAATTGGACCTTCGATCTTTCTCATGTTAGGACGAGGTTCTCCTCCTATTCCTAACATGGCTGTGGGGGCGCATAAGGGCAGTTGCAAGGGCCTCTCCCTCCATCCAGTCTCTAAATAATCGGCCTTCGACCTTGCTCATGTTAGGACAAGGTTCTCCTCCTATTCCTAACATGGCTGTGGGGGCGCATAAGGGTTGTTGCAAGGGCCTCACCCCCCATCCAGTCTCTAAATAATCGATCCTTCATTTGTGTCGGGGCGAGGTCCTCCTCTTGTTCCTGACATGCTTAATTTCAATTGTCTGAAGGAGCTGCTCCCTGACATGCTTAATTTCAATTGTCGGGATCACGGCTTCTGTTCCAAAGGCTAAGGCAAAGGGGGTCTCCCCTGTGGATAGTCTTTGGGTAGTTCGGTATGCCTATAACACATGATAAAGCTCATCTGCCCAAGTTCCCTTTGCCTTTTCAAGTCTCACCTTGATTCCTTGCAACAGAGTCCTGTTAATAACCTCGACTTTACCGTTTGCCTGCGGATGGGCTACCGATGTGAAGTTATGGGAGATGTTTAAGTTCTCACAAAATTCAGCAAACCTTGCTCCAGCAAATTGTCGCTCATTATCAGTAATAAGAGTTCTGGATAAGCCGAACCTACAGACGATTGACTTCCAGATAAAATCCTGTACTTTAGCTTCTGTGATTTTCGCCAAAGATTCAACTTCGACCCACTTGGTGAAGTAGTCAATTGCCACCAGGAGAAACTTTCGCTGTCCGGATACCATAGGAAAAGGTCCGAGGATATCCATCCCCCATTGTGCAAATGGCCATGGGGCACTCAAGGGTGTAAGTTCGGAGGCGGGTTGGCTTTGGATATTTGCATATCTCTGACACCGATCACATCTTTTGACATATTCGATGGAGTTGTGGTACATTGTAGGCCAGTAATAACCTTGTCGGAGTAGTTTATGGGATAAAGATCTGGCCTCCAGGTGACTTCCACAGACTCCTTCATGTACCTCCCATAAGGCGAAGTCGGCTTCAGAAGGCTGGAGACATTTCAGGAGGGGCAAAGAGTACGACCTCTTGTACAGCTTGCCTTCATAAAGGATGTATCGGGAGGCCTAGTTCCTAAGCTTCCGAGCTTCTTTTGCATCATGAAAAAGAACCCTGTCCTTGAGGAATGCAAGCAGTGGGTCAATCCAGTTGGGTTCATGACTGATCTCTATCACAAGCTACGGTTCTTCTGTGCTTGGACACTTCAGAACTTCGAAGAAGACTTCCTTGGGTAGTTCAGCTGGAGCCAGTGTAGCCAACTTGGAGAGATCGGCCCTGATATTTTCTACTCTTGGAATCTGCCTGATGTCAAAGTTGCTAAAGGCGGGGATGATCTCTTTTTATCTTTTCGAGATACTTGGCCATACTGTCCTCCCGAGCTTCATAGTTTTCGCTGACTTCTTCCACTACCAATTGGGAGTCGCTGTAGACTTGGAGCTGATCTACTTCTAACTCTCTGGCAATCCTTAGTCCTGCAATCAGAGCTTCATATTCTGTCCCGTTATTTGTCGCAGGGAATTCGA
Source organism: Elaeis guineensis (assembly GCF_000442705.2). Lineage (NCBI taxonomy): Eukaryota > Viridiplantae > Streptophyta > Magnoliopsida > Arecales > Arecaceae > Elaeis > Elaeis guineensis. The sequence goes on along the minus strand of NC_026004.2, from coordinate 71,224,704 downwards.
AGTGCAGCGCGTACTCCCCGATAATTCCTTCCAGATTGACTAAGATCAGGCCCGCGCCTGTGCCTAACATATTGGAGGAACCATCCACGTAGAGGGCCCAAAAACCATCAGGCAGATCTGTTCTTTCTTCAGGGGAGTTCGGTAGGAGCCCTGGGTTGTCAGCTTCACCTCGTTCAAGTTCGGCCTCTTCCGGAATAGTGCATTCCACTATGAAGTCTGCTAATATCTGAGCTTTTATCATCGATCGAGGTCAATAGTTGATGTTGAATTCTGTAAGCTCTACTGCCCATTTTGCTATCCTTCCGGAAGCATCCGCTCGATGCAGAACCGCCTTAATTGACTGGTCAGTGAGCAGTGTTATGGTGTGCCCTTGAAAGTAAGGTTGGAGTCTTCGAGCTGCAATCAACAAGGTGTAAGTTAGTTTCTCTAACTTAGTATACCGGGTTTCAGTGTCTCTCAATACTCAACTTATGTAGTAGATCGGCCATTGAATTTTTGCTTCTTTCTTAACCAGAACTGCTGCGAGAGCCACAGGAGAGACCACAGGTACAGGAACAACTCCTCTTCGAGTTCGGGCTTTGCCAATAGCAGAGGTGAGCTGAGATAGTTCTTCAATTCTTCGAATGCTTGCTGACATTCAGTGGTCCAACAGAAGTTCTTCGACTGCTTGAGAGTCTGAAAGAAAGGTAGGCACCATTTGGCCGACCTTGAGATGAAGTGATTCAGAGCTGCTACTCTCCCAGTAAGGTGCTGAACTTCCTTTATTATCTTCGGAGCGGTCATTTTCTGGATGACATGAATCTTTTCCAGATTCACTTCAACCCCATGCCTTGATACCATAAAGCCCAAAAATTTTCCTGAGGTCACTCCAAAAGCGTATTTGGCTGGATTCAGCTTCATCTTATATTTTCGAAGGGCGCTGAAGGTCTTCTCAAAGTCGGCGATATGGTTTATTATGGATTTGCTTTTTACAAGCATGTCATCCACGTAGACCTCCATGTTGTGACTGATCTGCTCTTTGAAGATCTTATTCACCAGCTGTTGATAGGTCGCCCCTATATTTTTGAGACCAAAAGGCATGATCCTGTAACAATAAAGACACGGTTAGTAATAAAAGCAGTTTTTGTTTCGTCCTCTGGTGCCATCCTGATTTGATTGTAGCTGAAAAATGCATCCATGAAAGTGAGAGCCATGGCCTGAGGTTGCATCCACTAGTTGGTCAATCCTGGGCAAAGGATAACTGTCCTTCGGGCAGGCTTTGTTCAGCTTTTTGAAGTCTATACACATCCTCCACTTGCCGTTCGCCCTTCTTGACAAGAACCATATTGGAGACCCCAGTTCGGATAGTTGACTTCTCTGATGAACCCAGCTTTCAGGAGTCTATCAATTTCCTCAGCTATTGCTTTCTGCCTTTCTGGTGCATGACCTCAGATTTTTTTCCTTCATCGATCGATGTTTGGGATCAACAGCTAGACGGTGTTCCATGACTTCCACATCAATCTCCGGCATGTCCGTCAGAACCCAAGCGAAGACATCCACATTCTTTTGTAGAAAATTGATGAGCTGTGTCCCATACCTCATCTCTCAAATTGGAGCCGATCTTCACCACATGCTCCTCATTCCATCGTTCAAAGGAATTGACACAAGATCTTCAATCGGCTCACCCCGTTCTTCAGCAAGGTCGTCACGGGTGTCTAATCCATCAACTGGATAGGGGTCAGACTGATCATTTTCTTTGTAGGGCTATGTTATAGTAGTGTCTTGCCAGGACTTGATCTCCTCTGACCTCTCCGACCCCTTGGCTAGTAAAAAATTTTAATTTAAATGGTAGGTCGATACACAGCTTGGAGGGCGTTGAGGCCAGGTCGGCCGAGTATGCATTGTAGGTAGACAGCGTCCTTACTACCAGAAAATCCACTTGCACTCTAGATTGTTTCGGGTACCAACCTACAACTATGGTTTAAAGTTATTACTCCTTCCATCAGCACAGCATCGCCAGTGAACCCTACCAACGGAGAGCTTATCGGCCCTAATCGACCATCTGGAATGGATATTTTTGAGAATGCATCATAAAACAAAATATCGATAGAGTTTTCACTATCAATAAGAATGCGACATATATCATAGTCAGCAATATTTAAAGAAACTACAACCACATCATTATGGGAGAATTGAATCTCCTTGCATCTTCTTCAGTCAAGGTTATAGATTCTTCAGTCCTCTACCGCTAGGGCGGTCCGGTCGATCCACTGGCTACTCCTCGTTGGGGTCCTCCAGAGATGGTGTTAATGATCCCGATTGGAGGTTGATCTTCAGGCTGTTCTTCCCTCCTTGGCGGCTCTGGCTGTGGTAGGGCCCTCGACCGATCCTCCCTACCTTCAGACCGGCATCGGATGAATCTGTCGAGCCGACCTCATCTGATGAGCTTCTCGATCTTGTCTCGGAGCTGAATACACTCCTCCGTGTTGTGGCCATGGTCACGATGATAGAGGTAGAACTTGTTAGGATTGTGCTTTACGAGGTGTGTGTGCATCCTTTTCGATCTTGGCAGCTGCTCTCTGACCTCCATCAGTACTTGGACTTTTGGAGCATTGAGAGGGCATAGCTGTAGAATCTTTCTGGGTGTGAGCTTCATCGAACTCTGTGGTCCGGGCTCCTCTGCCTATGATCTCAGAGAGGAGTTCGGACATGCTTGTGTCCGGGAGAAGTTCGAGAATGTGGCCGAGCTTCACTCAGCCCTTTTTCAGCTGCAGGCTTGCTGGAGTCACCCATCTGTCGCTCCTTCGTGGCCTCCTCGTCCTTCATCTTGAAGGCTTCCTCTGCTCGGGCATACCCTTCGGCCCAAGCCAGCAAATCAGCGAAATCCCTTGGATACTTCTTTTTCAGAGAAAATAGAGATCGTCTTTGAAGACCGCTCTTCAGGACGGCCATTGCAACTAATTGGTCAAAGTTCCAGACCTCTAATGCAGCAGGTATTAAAATGGTTTGATGTAAGTTCGGATGGATTCTCCCTCCTTTTGCTTGATGTTGATGAGGGACTCCAAACCTCTCCGAGGACGTCGGCTGCTAACGAAATGAGTAGCAAACTGATGGCTCATCTGATCAAAAGAGAAGATAGTATCGATTTCAGTGTCGAGTATCAATTTCTTGCTGCTCCCTTCAAGGTAGATGGGAAGGCTCGACACAGGATGGCGTCTGGTACGCCATGGAGCAGCATCATTGTCCAAAAGGCCTCCAGGTGGTCAACGGATCTGAGGTTCTGTCGTAGCTCTTAAATTGGGGAGCTTAAAGTTCAGCGAGATCGGTTCCTGCATAATCATTTGAGAGAAAGGAGGGTCAGTACAGATATCCTCACCGTAAGCAGGGGGAGCATGGTGGACTCTTCGATCCGTCGGTTCATCTCTTGGAACCTTTGATCCAGGAGATCCTCTCGACTGTGAGTCTCGAGGGTCTTCTGGCAGAACGGAGTAGGGACCCTCTGAGGGTGGAATTGTGATCAGATGGAGGGCTCTCCGCCCTCTGCTTCCCCTTTTTAGGGAAGACAGGGTGACTGGCCCAAATGGGTCATCCGATCGCCAAATTCTGGAATTCCGACGATGTCTTTCCAGCCGCACAAATGCTTATGGTTGCCTGCATGACCTGCACTGCTTCGATGAGGCCCTGACCTGTTGAAACGCAGGTCGAACTGCTCCCATGCCGACTGTCGTTGCTGGAGGAGGAGGAGCCTGAAAAACTAGAGACAAGGCCGGAGCTTGCGGATCTCGCTAGATCTGGCCACGGAGGCCGTAGATCGCCTGGTGGAAGCTTTCGGAGAGGCATCAGGTGGGGATCTGACAGGAGAAGAGGAAGAAAATATCGAAAAAAGATGACTGGAGATAGTTCCATTGAGTACTCCTTTAAGAACAAGGATCCTGCGAAGACAGATCCTTCCTCTAGTGCCAATTCTGTGGTGCAGATTCCACCGACGTCGGAGAAGCTGGAGTCGAGAGGATCGGGCCGCCATCGGACCTATAAGGAAAGTCTAAACTGGAGTTGGGGGTGCTCCGGCAAGACCCTCCCGATGCTCAAGTCAGTACTCTGCTTCAACAGAAATGGAGCACTCGAATGAAATTTTAGCAGAGTTTGAGATAGAGTTTAGAGCTTAGAGAAGAACATATCTGGGGTCTCTTTTATAGATGGGAGAGCATAACTGATTGACAGCGACGTCTGTAACTGCCTGATAGTGGGCCGTTCAGGGCCACGTGGAGTTTGTTACGGAGAGTGGAGTGGTGTCCGTTATCGCGACTTGCCAGAGAGTGGTGGGGCCACGTGAAATCTGTTACAGAGAGTGAGTAGTGTCCATTGTTATGACTTGTCAGAGAATGGTGGGGCCACGTGGATTTGTTATGGAGGGTGAAGTGGGGTAGTGTCCGTTGTCGTGACTTGCCAAAGAGTTTGGACTGGACGGCTGAAGCTCGACTGGGATGTCTGATGGAGCGGAATGGCTCTCTGTCTCAGCAATCTAAGAGAAGCTCGGATATTTCTGAGGTTGCTGACGAGTCTACTGTTGTCGGGTGCCTTGAGCGCTGACACTGCAGGCAGAAGTCATTTGCTGTAGAAGCTCGGACGGGACTTCCTATTGGAGAAGTCCAGCAGGAGTCCGATGCTAGAGAAGTCTGTCTGAAATTTGTCTGATGTAGAAGCTCATCTGAAGACTGTCCACTAGAGAGGTCGGTTTCACGAGGAATCCAGTAGAAGGTCGACCGATTGTGGAGTTCGGAAGGCATTGTGGAAGTTCATCTGCTGGAGGAGTCTTGAATTCAATTCTATTGTAGAAGTTCGGATGGAGTCCGATTCTTGTAGGAGTTTGGAAGGAGGCCGCTTACTGTAAAAGCTCGGACGAAGATCGATTGTCGTGGAAGCTCGGATGGAGACTTCTTATTGTAGAAGCTCGGATGAAATTCGCTTGCATAGAAGTTCGGAGTAGAGATCCGGCTGGTGGAGCCCGTCCGTTGTAGAAGTTTCGTTTGGGATCCATCCGCTGTAGAAGTTCGGACAGAGTCCAGCTCTTGTAGGAGCTCGGATGAAATCCAAAAGATGGAGGATGGAGGATGCCCAAGTATGGGTGTTGGATCTCCAAGGAAGAAGAGGGGAGAAGAGAAAGAGGGGGCATGGGCTCTTCAAGGAAGGCATGGGGCTGCTGGTTGAAGTATCTAGAGACCTTAAGAAAAGCCCTTTAAATAAGCATAGGGTTTAAATCCTATTCAAAACCAAACAACCACTTAATATAAGTCCTACTTACGTTAGGAATCCTTATTCCTTTGTTATTTGACTCTCTTTAGATATCCTTTAGGCACTAACTATTAGGGGCTTTGCACCCACAAAAATACACCTAATATGACACCCATGGGATGCCCCATAATGGTTCCACATGTCTTCTAACAATGGATACACCCAACTTGATCAAATCAAGTGGCATCCCAATGAAAATTATCAAAAAATTAATTAAAGACTTGAATCCTTAATTTATTTGATCTAAATCCTTAGGCATCCAACAATTGAAGCCTAATGAATCTAATTTATTTAGGTTATTAGTAGATAATTAAATTTAAATTAATCTTATAAAATAAGAAATTTAAATGTAAAGAAGAAATTAGATCCAACCATGTGCTAGCAAAGTTATCCTGAATCTAATAGAGTTTTCTAAATCTAATTGAGACTTCATAAATCCAATTATTTATTCCAGATCTCATCTCTTTGTTGTGTGATACCATAGGTTCAATTCTATCTGGTAGTGAGATATACAATGATCTCTATTATAGTATCATTGAAGCTTTTTTCAATGGATTGGAACAATTTCACTCTAACTCATCAGGATGTCAATCCTGAGTAACTCTAGTGAGCTCTCACAATCTACCAATGACACCTAGCAGTATGTAGTGGCAACCCAGTAGAACCAAAAAGAACCTTAAGGTGTGTTCAAGTGTGATTCCAGTCCCTCTATCGTGAGTCCCGACTAGATGGCAGATCATGGATAAATTGTCAACCTCATCATCAGTCATATGATAGATTTGATCAGTTCAAGTCCAATTGTAATCTTATGAAAAATTTTTTTCATCAATCACATGTGAGCCACAGACTCTCAGACTTAGCTTCTCAAATCTCATAGGACTTACTCTTTTCTATCAAGATCGATAGATTCTATCTTGATGCATACCCTACTCCTCATGGACCAACTATCACCATATCCACTACAAGGGCTCACTGAGATCATGTTTATGTATCAGACAAACTACAGTAGCCTCACTGTGAGTTATCGTACCATCACAGGTCAAAAGATCATTCACACAACTACAGCATCAAGACAATCACTGATGATCGAGTAAAAATCCAAGTGATCTCTCATATGGTCATGCTCAATACTATTTATTCTCTAATAACTATCCACACTCGTCACTCAGTATTTCTACACTGTAGACCAGAGACTCATCTACTCCAAAAGAAGTGATCTGGTGTCAGTCTATTCGGATCGATCACCACCCTCCTGATGATACTATGATCGAGAGTATTTAAAAATTAAATACATATTTCTAATCTCAACACTTTGAAAATATGTATTAAAATATTAATTTCGTGGATGATTCAAGGACACATCACTCTTGAATGAAAATTAAACTTGTCCCTTTTATTGATCAAATCAATATATTAAGTATAAAATTATGTCCTAGCTATATCTCAATGTGTCAGCCATATTGACTTTTAGGACATACATCTAACAATAGATAGCTATCCTTGGGACAGACTTTATTCAAGTCGGTGAAGTCGATGCACATGCACTACTTTTCATTGGCCTTCTTGACCAAGATGATGTTCGCCAACCAATCTGGATATATTGCTTCTCTAATGAAGTCAGCTTTGACTAGCTTGTCCACCTCCTCAGTAGGTAGTGGGACATCACTTTCAGGTCAACAACTGACCAAATAAAGAGATCCATATTTTTCTGTAAAAGAGTGGTTAGTCGATCTTTTGTTATCTTGTCTAGATGTGAGCCAATCTTCACCATCTCGTGCAAATTCTCTTTCCTCAGTAGGACCTTCAGGAGGTCCTCAAATGGCTAGGCACACTCCTCGACCAGATCATCCCAAGTATTCAACCCTATTGGAAGTTCCGATTAGACCTCTACTCGAAGCTTGGAAGCAAAACATTATCGAGCCATAGTTTGGTTGCCTCGAATTTATCCTATTCCATTCTTTGTTGAGAATTCACCATCAAATGATAGTTCAATACTACAGCCTTTAAAGTCCACAAACTCGGACAGTTAGGGATTGCATTGTAGGCTGAAGGAAGTTTAACCACTAGGCAATCAATTTGGATCATCATTTGCTGAGATGGGGTACCTACTGTGATAGGCAGCCTAATTATCCCTTCGAAATCATCGAGCTTCCAAAGAAACTCTGAATTAGGGTATCGAATCTACTCAATTAATCTGGAGTAAATCCCATTTGAGAGAAGACAGAAAAATACAAAACGACGATCGAGCTTTCATTATCAATAAATACACGGTGTACATTATAGTCTGTAATATTTCTAGTTACAACTACAGCATCATTGTGCAGGGCTTGTATACCCTCTGTATTTTACTGGATAAAGATAATAGCATCCTTTAGCCCATCCTGGAGACTCAACCTCTTCACCCTAGACGGCCCCCCTATTATCATGTGGATTTCCTTCCTCAAGGGTCGATCTTTTGCTACCGCCTATCCCCTTATCTCTTGTCTCTCCAACTGCGTTCGATGCTGGCTGTGGCTAAGGCAAAGGGAGTGGTTTCTGAGGTAAAGGGAGTGGTTATTGAGGCAAAGGGAGTGGTTGCTAAGGCAAAGGGAGTGGCTGCTGAGCCCTCGATGGAGGTCGACATGAAAGTGCTCTCCTTCAAATAAAATAGTCTAACCTCCCCTACCAAATGAACCTCTCAATTTCATCTTGGAGTTGGAGGCCATCTTCAGTATTGTGACTATGGTCATGACGATAGAAGCAGTACTTATTTGGATCATGGTGCTCTGGCTTCATCCGTATCTTTGGAGGCTGAGGTAGCTCGACTCGCACCTCCATCAGTATCTCCCCCTAGAGGCATTCAGAGGTGTATAATTAGTGTGCCACCTTTAAGGTGAATTATTCCTTCGTCTCCCAAGAGGGGACCTATTCTGCCGATTCCTTGGTGGAGATCGGGTCCGACGATGGGGGAAGTCCTGGATTTTGGGTGACCTTCTCTAAGGCCCCCAGTGTTTGGAGGAAGAACAGCACCGTTATTTTTCCAACTGGGGGCTCGAATGGACCCCCATGCTTCTCCTAAGCTTCATCGACGCATGTATTTCTTCGCATGCTAGTTTGCAAATTGTTGCAGGATCTACAGGAAGTAAGAAATCTGAATAAAGGTGACTTTGAGCTGTTCAATGCTAGTGGAGAGTCCATTCAGGCCAAAGTCATAGGAATTAAGATTTTGAAGTTGCCTTCGGATAAAATTTTGAAACTGAAGATCTGTTTTTATATTCTTGATATTGTTAAAAATATTATTTCTGTACCATTATTATTGGAATAAACTTTTGAAATAATTGCAAAGAATAATGATTGTTCTATTTACTTTTCTAATAAATATTATGGAAGTGCTTTTATTGATAATGATCTTATGTTTCTTTCACTTAATGATAATGTACTTCATGTTGATAATATGAAGAAGAAAAAGAGAGAGGATGTGAATGTCACATGCCTCTAGCACATGAAAAAAATAACAAAGATTTTATTTACTGGACATGGAGATCGGACGACTGACATCTTGGTTCTTATACACACTGATGTATGTGGTCCAATATCGACTCAAGCCTGAGGTAGACACTCTTACTTCATCATGTTTACTGATGATAGGTCTAGGTTTGGATATGTGTATTTAATGAAATACAAATTCATAGCCTTTGACAAATTTAAAGAGTATCAAGAATGATCGAAAAATTAACTGATAAAAGTATTAAAACTCTTCGATCGAATCGAGGAGGAGAATACTTATTCAGTGAATTCCTCGATTATTTGAAATAAAATAGAATACTCTCTCAATAGATACCTCTTTATACTCCACAATTAAATAGAATTGCAGAAAGGAGGAATCGCACCTTATTAGATATGGTGCACTCCATGATGTGTTTCACGGATCTTCCGATATCTTTTTGGAGATATGCCCTCGAGACTGCAGCGTATATTTTAAACAAAGTACCTTTTAAATCTGTTTCTAGCACTCCATATATAAATATAAAAAAAAAGATCTAATCTTAAGCATCTTAAGATTTGAGGTTATCTGATTTATGTGAAAAGTATTGATGGACATAAGCTAGATGCTAGATCAGAAAAATACAGGTTTGTAGGTTATCCCAAGGAGAGTATAGGATACTACTTCTATAACCCTACTCAACAAAAGGTGTTTGTTGGTAGGCATGTTGTTTTCTTGAAAAAAGAGTTTATCCAAAAAAGAGACAGTGGGAGGTCTGTTGAACTTGAGGAAGTTCAAAACTTACAACCCATCCAGGATTCACCAAATAGTTTTCAACCAGATGTGCCCATTGTTGAGGCACAACCACTACACACATCTCCTCTCCGAAGGTCAAGTAGAGTACATAATATACCACTCAGATATGGATTTGTCATTGAGAAAGACAACACAATCCATATTATTAAGAATGAAAATCCTACGATCTATTCGAAAGCTGTCATGAGTAGTGACTCTGATAAATGGCTAAATACTATAAAATCCAAAATGGACTCCATGTATGACAACCAAATATGGACTTTGATTGATGCGCCTGAGGGTATGACCCCAATAGACTACAAATGGATCTTCAAAAAGAAGATTGGAGTAGATAGCCAGGTAGAGACCTATAAGGCCTAGCTGGTGGCAAAAGGTTTCGACAAAAATAAGGTGTTGACTATGAAAAAACCTTTTCGCTAGTAGCCATACTCAAGTCTATTCGGATAATGCTTACTATAGCAGCATACTATGACTATGAGATCTGACAGATGGACATCAAGACTGCCTTCCTCAATGAAAACCTTGAGGAAGAAGTCTATATGACTCAGCCAGAGAAATTTATCTCAAGTAGGAGAGCAAATCAGGTATGCAAGCTCAATAGATCCATTTATGGATTAAAGCAAGTATCGAGGAGCTAGAACATTCATTTTGATGAGATAGTCAAATCATTTAGCTTCATCAAAAATGTAGATGAACCTTATATGTATAAGAAGAATAATGAAAGTGCTATTGTCTTCTTAGTCTTGTATGTGGACAACATACTACTTATTAGGAATGATGTCCGGATGTTGCAATTGGTCAAGATTTGCCTATCACAAAAGTTTTTTATAAAAGACTTGGATGAGGCATCCTATATACTTGATATAAAGATTTATAGGGATAGATCAAAAAGAATGCTAGACTTGTCTCAGTCTAGGTACATTATCCTGGTGTTGAAGAGGTTCCACATGGAGAGAAGTAAAAGTGGTTACTTGCCCATAGGTCATGACATACAACCCTCTAAGAAGATATCTCCTAAGACACCTAAAGAGAGAAATAGAATGAGTTCTATTTCTTATGCTTTGGTAGTAGGATCAATAATGTATCCTATATTATGTACCAAACCTGATGTTACTTATACCTTAGGCATTGTAAGCAGATTTCAGGCTGATCTCGAGAAGGATCATTGAAAAGCTGTGAAAAATATACTCAAGTACTTGAGAAGGACTAGAGATATTTTTTCTAATATTTGGTGGATCTGATTTAAAAATAGAAGGTTATACCGATTCTAGTTTTCAATCTGATCCGGATGATAGCAAATCGATATCTGAATATGTATTCACCTTGTATGGTGGTGCAGTAGGTTAGAAAAGTTCCAAACAGCAAACAGTTGCTGATTCGATCATTGAGGCTGAGTATATCACTGCAAATGAGGTTGCTAAGGAGGCCATCTGGATAAAAAATTTATCACAAAGTTGGATGTGGTTCTGGGGATTGAACAACCAGTGCCTCTTTATTGTGATAATACTGAGACAATTGCTCAAACCAAAGAACCAAGGTCTCACCATAAATTCAAGCACATCTAAGATGATTCCACCTCGTTTGGGAGATAGTTGAAAGACTTGATGTGATCGTGGAGTGAGTTGACATCAAGAACAATATAGCAGATCCGTTCACTAAAGTCTTGTCAACATAGCAGTTTGATCGCCACCTTGATAGTATGGGTATCAAGTATAGGGGTGATTGGCTTTAAGTGCAAGTGGGAGATTAAAAGAATAATGCCCTACAAGCCAATCGCAATATGGGATGCGATAGAGTATTTATTATAATTTATCTTTCAAACTCATGTAATTAACATTTATTATTAATAAAATAAGATATTTTTGATTCATTATATGCTGCATCTTATTTTATTTTAAGATTATAATGAACCCCATAGGTCTGGGCATGGTTTTAGGGTTGTGATGAAAGCTAACTCCCTCTCCCCCTTATGCTGTACTAATCACGCTAGTGAGATCTAATTCTTTGATAGTCCTAACCTAAAATATTTTTAGTCATTGGTACATTGAGTCAGAGATCAATGATACCGGTAAGACTGGCATGTCCTATGTATGCTTAGAAATAAGGATGGTTGATCTCACAACCACTTGTGTGGAGACACTAATATAAGGATATGGATGCTCATTAGAGAATGAGTTCACTGAATTGACCTGTGAGAGAATATCAGATGGAGTCTTATTTACATGTCAACTGATAATTCTTTAGTGGGAGTTGTGTATGTGATTCTTAGACCTGAGATCACTATGGTACCTTGTGTACTTGGATCCATATTTTGATTCACTACCTAATTTGATTCTCTAATCCTTATGTGAGGTGTTCTGGATATGGTGAAGAGTGCATAGAGGTTGTGAGTAATCAATAAGGGATCAGTCACTCCTAATAATGGGAGCGAACATCCTATGTGATCTCATAAGTTGTTGATTCGAAAGTCTTTGATCAAAGTAGGATGATAATTAGAAAAGTATTTCTAATATATCATCAACTAAATCATCACCTTCTGATCGAGATACATAATGATAAGTGATTGAGTTTGACATATTTTCATACCCACAGCTCATCTGAAATATTGTTTGACTGAAGGATTGAATTACACGAAAGCTTATCACTGAAAGGTATTTTGATAAATTTTCACCAAAAATACTAAATCTTTTGGATAGTCATGATACATTACTAGACATCAATCTTAACTTATAGATTCATCAAAATTAAAAGAGTTTAATTTTAAAGTCAATTTGGAAGAGTCCAAATTGATTGGGACTCTTTGGGTGGCCTAATCTCATCAGATTAGGTTTACATTGAAAGTTTAGATCCACTGCTGGCTAGATTTGGAACCCAATGGGTCACATACTTTGAGATTTGACTTTGATCTGATCTAATTAAAATTTAATATAAATTTTATGGGTTAATTTGATATACTAGCACGTTGTATTAACCCAAGTTTCTAAATTAGTTTAGATCAAATTATTTAAGCAAATCTAGACCAGTTGCCTTTGATCCAATGGGATTGGGTCAATTTAAATTGATCCTTATCCAACTTGAAAAATTGGATCCTTATCCAACTTAAAGGAGTTTCAAGTGGAGAAGGAGTCCTCTGTGTCCACCAAAACCCACGTATAAAAATAAATGCCACCCCCTTTTTTTGGCATGTGAAGTAAAGAGTCCTTCTTAAAGAAGGCTCTTAACTAACACACGTTGCCTTGAATTTCTGACCAGAAACCCTATGTTTTGTTATCAAAATTTATTAAATTTTTTATGGCATATAGAAAACTAAGAGTCCTTCTACTCCAAATAATTAGATCACCAAAAATTTACTCGGTGAATTTAGTTGGTGCGTGGAAAGTTGGAGCGCCAAAGGTTGGCACCCCCCTTCATCCCATGAGAGGTCCCCTGGCCCCTATTTATAGGGGATGCCCCTCGATAATTTTTAGTTGAAACTAAGAGGAGGGATGTGTAAACATAAGAAAAATTTTGAAAAAATTTTAAGAAAAAAAGAGAGAATTTTGAGTGGCAAAAGTTGCTACAAGGGTGGTGAGATTTTCAGCAAGTGTTGCTTGAGTACCCTAGAATTTAGTTTTTTCATGTGTTGGAGACAAAAATCAAATCCTAGATTGTATGACATCTGAAGAGTATCTTCTTGATGTCATTCTGGTGGTAAGATCGAAAGTAACTGGGCTTTGGTGTGATCGTGATGCAAGTTTGAAGCCGGCAATGTCTTGAGAAGACAAGGCTGCGGTAGTGCACCGGTTGGGAAGGACTTTGGCCATCTTCCATGTGAATCACCATTGGAGGACTTCTATCTTGGGGTCTTATGAAGAACACCAATATGCCACTCTTTCATTTTGATGAAAGCATAAAATTTTATCCTTATGCATGCTTGTTTTTGCTTTGATCGATATCGACAAGGTGATTCTAGGGTTTGGATTCCGACTCGATAGTTTTATTTGATAAAGTTATTGATTTGTGTGATTTTAAAATTTTTAAAAACCACTTTCTGCTACATGGTCGAAATTCAATAGATACAATCTGAAGATTTCATATCCACAGATGAGTCTACGATATGCAAGCTTCAAAGATCCATTTATGGATTGAAACAGGCATCTCGGAGTTAGAATATGAATTTTGATAAAGTGATCAGAACGTATGGCTTCATTAAAAATAGAGAAGAACCCTGCATGTACAAGTGGGTTAATAATTTTATGATAGTATTTTTTATTTTATATGTAGATAATATTCTCTTAATCGAAAATGAGATTCCTGCATTACAAAGAATAAAAGTTTAGCCGTCGTCATAGTTCTCTATGAAGAACTTGGGAGAAGCATCCTATATCCTTGGGATGAAGATCTATAGAGATAGATCTAAGAAGTTGCTTGGGTTGTCCCAGTCCATGTATATTGATACTGTGCTGAAGCGGTTTAGCATAGAGAATTTTAAAAAAGACTATCTTTCGATAGGTCATAAAATTTCTCTTTCGAAAAGAGATTGTCTGACAACTCCTAAAGAAAGAGAGTATATGAGTAGAATTCTATATGCTTCAGTAGTGGGATCCATTATGTACGTCATGATATATATGAGATCGGACATGGCAAACTCATTAGGGATAATGAGCAGATACCAGTCTGATCCAGGTGAGAACCACTAGAAGATCATAAAAACCATCCTTAAGTATTTAAGAAATACTAAGGATTAGTAGTTTGTCTATGAAGAATCTGACTTAAAATTTATGGAGTTTACCAACTCCAATTTTCTATCAGATCATGACGATAGCAAGAGTATGTTGGGATACATATATACCTTAAATGATAGAGCAGTCTACTGAAAAAATTTCAAGCAGCACACCATGGCCATCTCTACTTTCAAGACGGAATATATCGTGGCATCAGATGCAGTGAAGGAAGTTGTGTAGTTGTGGAAGTTCATCAGCAAACTCAGAGTGGTATCCTCCCTCGATGGTCCTATCTTGTTGTACTGTGACAGCACTGGCGCCATTGTTCAAGTGATGAAATTGAAGTCACATCAGTGCATCAAGCATATTCTGTGTCGTTACCATCTGATCCGAAAGATCATGGATTGAGGTAACATCAAGCTTTAGAAGATCGATAGAAAAGAGAAGCTGGCTAACTTATTTACTAAAATCCTTGGTGTCAACGAGTTTGAAGATTATAAATCGAAGATGGATATACGATACTGTACTTATTGGCTTTAGTCTAAGTGAAAATTATTGGGAATTATGTCCCAAAACCAATCGTCAGCCTATCGACGGTTGAGCTCATTGTTGTAATTATATATAAATTATTAATAATAAAAGTTATTTAATTTTTCATCACTTTGTACATCTTCTTCAAACTTCTGTGTTATGATAAAGTCCTTAAGATTATTTGAATCGATATAGGAGGATATATCACTAAGTCCTTAAATCTAGTTCACGACCAAATGATATGCTATTATTAGGATGATAGCTATATTAAGTATAAGTCGTTGTGTGCCATGAACTTTGGTTGTCCTCTTAACCAAGGGTGTAGAGATACTAACATGGCATGAAAGTGAGACGTAGGTATATATCTCACTGAACTTGACCAACTGCAGAGTACTTGGCTGTCAAGAATAGCTCGTGAAGGATATGGGTATAAGTATCTCTCCAATCTGAGATCACCACGGTGAGCTCACTATACTTTGGTGCTAGACTACCTAAATTTCTAATTCAATAATGAAAGATTTCTAGGCACAATCAGATACTTTCAAAGTCAGTGTGTGAGTCAAGATGAAATTGACCCCTCCAAATAAGTAGGAGTTAATACATCACTATATTTCATTTTAGTAAAACCTCGACTAGGATAATCCATGTGATAGATTTGAAAAGTTGAAATACAATGTTGATAATCTTTTCTGGGTTGACAGTTAAGTCTCAGATCACTTTGAGCATTAGGGTCAAAGGGATGAATTATACGGCAACCATATGCCAATGGGTTCTTAAATGTTGCTTAGCAATCTTTCGACCTATCCAGACGTTAGATACCATTGCTAAATGGTTATTTTGATTGGTACTAAAAAATAATTTCTGTACTACTAGCTTAGCTTCGAACATATGGGGTTATACTCAAAAAGAAGTTTCTGACTGATCATGTGGCTGATCGATGATTGAGAACCATTCCAAGATATAACCATCAATTCGATTGATGATTAACCTTGCACAAAAGTTGTAATAAATTGATTCGCTAATAATTGATGAATTATAGGAGGATTGATTAGTGATTAGATTATTAATTAGCTCCATATTGTTAACCATTGAGGTTTGGATCAAGTCTAATTGAATTAGATTCAATTAGATTTGATCCAATTATGTTATAAGATGACCTAATCACTAAGGGTGTTCGATTTCTGATTTGATCAAAACTTAAATTCAATTAATTTTTAATTTGATTAAGATTTAATCGAGATAATTTATTACCTAATTAGATTAATTTCAATGGCTTGAATGGATCCAACCTAATTTAGTTTGGTTGAGAACCTAATTGAATAAAATTCAAGTCTAAGCTTCCCAAGCTCCTCAATGTCCTTGATTACTATCATATAGTGCTCATAGACTGACTGCCCTCACACATCCTCAAATTAAAGAGTCTTTTGGATACTTCGAAGTGCATTGTATGGCTCTATTCACCATACAACTCTTGTAGGTGAGTGATCATAGCCATGGCAATGGGCATATGCTCATGCTGACTCTGCAACTCATTTGGCATAGATGCCAGCATATAGCACTTGACCCAACTATCTTTATCCATCCACTTTTCATAAGTAGCTCTTTGCTCAGCAGTAGGACGGTTTGGTAACACCAGGAGTTCTTGGTCAAGTACATAATCTAGTTTTTTAGAAGTTAGGACAATCTTGAGATTTTTTAACCAGTCTTTATAGTTTGTTCCGATCAAATGATTTGATTCAAAGATGCAGGCTAGAGGGTTTGAGGCTGACATTATTTAACTGCGATAATAGAGATTCAAGTTAGACTTTTATACTTTTAAAATTATATTTATTTTTAAAGATTTTAATATGCAAACAATGACTCTCACTAATTTTTCGAATCCCTCCACTCTCCGGATAGAAAATAAAAATCTTAACGTAACAAATAGATTCCTAGTGGGTGCTACGATCCCACTGATGTCATGTACCTCACCTAACAGTTATTGGTAACATACACATCGATGTGTGGACAACTCTTTTGAAGGAACCAGATCTAGGGTTTCAGGGTTAGATCTTGAAACTTTTTCAAGATCAGACAGCGAAAGACTAAAATAAATCAAAATTTATCTTATAAAACTAGAGAATCCTTAGATCTAAGATCCTATTATATGATTATTACATGACATTAAATCAAAAATTAAAATATAAAGAGCAAGAACTATATGTTGATCTTATCAACATGTTTCTATACTATATCTAATGTATGTAAAATATAATAGATCAGATCTATTACCTTGCAAGTTAGACGTTCTAACTTTGCTGATCCGAGCTTGAGGATAATGTTGCAAGCCGCACACATGTCTGACCTCTAGGAGTCATCCACACGAGCCCACGAATCATGATTAGAAGTCCTGGTCCAGGAAATCAGCACAGTATGCTAGTACTGTGCTGATCCTTCTTCGATGGTCAATCAGATGCCTCCTTTTTGATTTGAACTCTTCTAAAGATGAGAAGTAGGAGAAGGAGTTTTAGATGTGAGACACTCTTAGAAAACTCATAGATGGAGGAAAGAAAGAGGTGAACTCAGCAACCCTAGAAGAAGACCCTCTTCTTCTTCTCTTTGCTCTAACCCAAACACTTAGTTTTGTGTCTATTATATCTCCACACCCCAACACTCTATCTCTCTAATTTTCACATACCCCAAAGATCTCTCAATGCTCTATAATCTATGAAAATCTCAAGAAGAAATTCATCTTAAATAAAGAGATATGAAGAATCCTTGTCTAGGTCAAATACGTAGTCAAGAAAAATCCAAACATGGCAAGACAAGGGGTGCCCAACTCTTGGGCACCCCCTCCTTCTTTTTCTACAATGGACCACCAGCAAAGAGCACACAATATGTGCCATAAAACCCACAAAAATCTCAAAAAAAATCTGAATAAAATCAATACCATAAGGAAAGAGTTTTGGTTTCCTAAAATTCTATCTCATAGAATTTGAAATCTAAACTAATTCCTACTTTGACTTGGTTCACAACCATATTCCATGTAAGAGAAAAAGAGTAGAAAGCTTTGGGCATGCATGAAGGCCTGGGAGAGAAGGTTTTGTCACACAAAATAAGAGAGAGTGGGCATGGGGGGCTAAGGTGGCGCAAGGTGGAATCCTAGTCTTACTAGGGTTCAATCTATGACTTGTTCAAATTTGATTTCTCAAACCAAATCAAATCAAAATCAAATCAACCTAATTAAAATAGGTCTTAACCTAATTAAGTGTTGGAAAATGTGTCCCAAAAAGCCAATCGTCAAGCTGTTGATGGTTGAGCAACCAAGTATTGTAATTGATTTGTTAATAAATAAAATATATTTGGTATTTTCATCATAAGCTTTCATCTTCTAATGAACTCCGTTGTTATGATGAAGTCCTTAGGACTATTTAAGTTCGATAAAGAGAAGATTTATCGATTAGTCCTTAAAACTGTTCACGACCAAATGATAAGCTGTTAATAAGGATGACAGCTTCTATCGAGTATAGGTCGCTGTAGGCCATATGGGTTGGTTGTCCTCTTAACCAAGGAGTGTGGAGACATTGGTATGGCATACAGGTGAGATGTAAGGGTACATCATCATTGAACGTGACCAACTCCAGAGTATTCTGCTGTCGAGAATGTCTCTGATGGGATATATGTATAAGTGTCCCTTAGACCTGAGATCGCCTCAGTGACTTGCAAGCAACTCACTGTGCTTTGGTATTGGACTAACTGAATTTCTAATTCAGGGACGGAAGGCTTCTGGGCACAGTCAAGTACTTGTGAAGTCAGAGTGTGATCGAGATGGGATTGACCACTCCAAGAGTTGGAGAAGAATGAGTCGCTGTATTTCAATTTAGCAAAACCTTGGCCAGGGTAATCCATCAGATGGATTTGATATTTTGAAATACAATGTGGACAACCTGATCAGAGTTGACAGTTGAGCTCTGGGGTGTCCAATGATCATTTTGGTCAAGGGGATGAATTATATGAAAACTATATCCGTATGGGTTCTAAGGATGTTGTTCTATATATTCGACCTATCCGGTCGTCGGGTACCATTGCTAGATGGTCACTTCGATTGGTATAGAAATTTATTCCTATGCTACCGACTTAGGTTCGGACCTATGAGGTCACACACATTAGAGTTCATGATCCAATCGGATGGTTGATCAATGATTAAGAATCGTTCTAGGGTTAAATGATCAATACGATTGACATTTAACCCAGTACAAGTGTTGCAGGAGGATCGATTAGCAATTTGATTGCTAATTGGCTTAATTTGATTAAGCCAATGGGCTGAGATTAAGTCTAATTAAATATGATTTAATTAGATTTAGTTTGGGCTTGATTGGATCAAGTCTAATTGGTTTATTGGATAAGCCAAGTGCAAGGAAAAACTAGTCCTAGTTCAACTAGGACTTGGGTCAATCTAATTTCTAATTTGATTAAAAAATTAAATCAGATTTAAATCTAATTTAATCTGATTAAATTAGGTTCTTAATTGGGTTAAGACCTATTTTAATTGGGTTGATCTAATTTTGATTTGATTTGGTTTGGGAAACCAAATTAGAACAAATCATAAGACAGAATCCTAGTAGGACTAGGATTCCACCTTGCGCCACATAAGCCTTCTCCACGCCCTCTCTCTTAATTCAATGCCAATCTCCACTTATTTTATGCGACAAAAGCCCTCTCCCAGATCTCTCCCACGTTAACAAAAGGTCTCTTCTCTTCTTTCTTACATGGAAGGTGGTTTGGATCAAATCTAAAAGGAATAAGTTTGGATTTCGAATTCTATGAGATAGAGTTTTAGAAATCCAAAACTATTTCAATTTTGCACCGAATTTATCCAATTTTTTTTTTGAATTTTCATGACTTTTAGGGTATATATTGTACATCTTTTTCTAGTGATCCATGCATGAAAATATGAAGGAGGTGCTCAAGAGTTGGGCATCCCTTAAATTGCCATGTTTGGATAAGCCTTGACTAGGTGTTTGACCTAGACAAGGACTCTATCATATCTCTCTATATAAGATGAGTTTCTTTGTGAAATTTTAGAAAAAGTCAGAGATTTGAGAGACCTTTGTGCCATCCAAAAATCAGAGAGAAATACCTTTGGGTCGTGGAGATATAAAAGATGCAAGTTTGGGTGTCTAGAGAGAAAAACGTGAAGAAGAAGAGGGTCTTCTTCTAGGGTTATTGTTTTCATATCTTTCCTCCCTCTATCTTGAGTTTCCTGAGAGTGTCTCAGATCTGAAACTCCTCCTTCTACTTTTCATCTTTGGAAGAGTCCAAATCAAGAAGAAGGAGGCACCTGATCAACCATCAAAGAAGGATCAGCGCAGTACTAGCATACTGTGCTGATTTCCTGAAGCAGGACTTCTGATCGAGATTCGTGGGCTCGTGTGGACGACTCCTAGAGGCCGGACGTATGTGTGGCTTACAACATCATCCTTAAGCCCAGATCAGCGAGGTTAGAGCGTCTAAATTGCAAGGTAATAGATCTGATCTATTGTTTAATACATACATTAGATGTGGTATAAAAACATGTTGATTTGATCAACATGTAGTTCATGCTATATTTATATATTTTAATTTCTGATTTAATACTATATAATAATCATGTAATAGGATCTTAGATCTAGAGATTCTCTGGTTTTAGAAAATAAATTTTGATTTATTTTAGTCTTCCGCTGTATGATCTTGAAAAAGTTTCAAGATCTAACCCTGAAACCCTAGATCTGGTTCCTACAATTGGTATCAGAGCCTAGGTTCTTTATTACATGATTATTTATACATGCTTAGATTATTTTTTAGATTAGATCTAATTTATAATCTGATTATTAAATCTGAAATTAAAATTTTAGATCAATCACAAACTGCAAGGTTGTCCTGCTGTAAGGTTTACCCCTTACAGTGCAAAGGTTGTCCTAGTTTGTGTAGATCTATCTTTAATCATAAATTTATTAGATATGATCTAGATTAAATTTATGATTTATTAAATTTAAAAGATATTTAAATCTGAAATAAAATCTCTTTGTTAATAATTTTTGTGCAAAGAAATTTTTTAAAGTTAAAATTGTTTCAATTACATGAACCTGTTTAGATTAGATCTAAAGTAGTTTCATATTTATTTCACTTGCATCTTGATTATGAATCAAACATGCAATATGGTTGGTAGAATCATATTGTAAAATTATTTTACAAATATGAAAATTATTTTTTGAAAAGCCGAACCCAACCCTCAGCCCAAAACTTAATTAAGAATTAAGAAGTTGTTTGATTAGGTTCTAGGATTGTGAATTGAAGAACCTAAGACACAAATCATAACACATTGGGTTAATGGGTTAGTAGGAATTAGGTCCATTAATTGGGTTAGACCTATGGTTAGATTAAAGATGGACTTAATTAGAGAATTGACTAAATCTAATCAATTGTTGTCTTAGATTAGGTCAAGGATTCTCTAGATCAATTACAATAGTTGTAGTTGGTCAAGTCCATGTCTTTAACGAGAACCAAATGGACTTGATTCTTGGCTAAGCGGTCTAGCACGAACTGTTAGGTTGATCTAATCGAAACTAATTAAACCAGTTGGTGTCTAAGGTAAACCAGACCGGTGGTTTTTAATTGGGAGCCCGCTTACCTGGCCATTTCTGATGGTGTCTAAGGCAAGCTTTGGCAGAGCCTCCCACTGATCGAACTTACCTGGCTTCTTGATGAAATTATATTTTGATCGGATCACTTGACTATTCGAGCTGACCCATGTCAGCTAGGTAAATCAGTGTGACTGATTTAGGTGCTCCTAGACCAGTCCTGGTCTTCCTTAAGCTGACTTGGTGAAGCCAGTGGGAGGATCATGATAAGCTGGTTCATCTGACTTCATCCTCTATATTATTTAAATCCTCTAAAATTATTAGATCCTTAAAATGATAAAGTTATGGAGATAACTGAGTCATAGCCTCCCATTAAGGTGTTTGATAATGAGTCCATTAACTCAATAATCATTGCAGACCCAAAGACCTGGTGCTTGTTGACTAATGGAATTATAACTCATCATATGACGACTTGGAAGTGTCTCTCTAATGGTGGTTAGGTGAGCCAACCAAAATTGGACTTAATCATTCGTTGGTTAAATACACCAAATATGATCATGTTAATGGTTGGACCTAACTGGATCCTTACAGTGGAGGCCAAAGCCTACTGATTAGGTTTCTGGGGCAAAATTAAAATTACTAGAAATTGTTTAGAGAAACAATTGGTTATGAACCTACCCTTAGATGTACATGGGTTGACCAACCAAAGTTGGGCTTGTGTGCAGTCTAAGTGGATTCTAGTACCCGCTAAGGAATTAGGGTAATTCCTCGAGTTGGAGGTAGAGGCTACCAATTCGAATAAAATAGTGGGAGAAACCTTTTGATTAAAGTCTAAATCTTTAGGTTTAATGAATCAATTACTAATTAGGTTATGGTTCTCTTTTGTGCAGATATGGCCACTTTCCTATCGCTCCGATCATTGTTGGACAATGATAAGTTGGTGGGACCCAACTTCGGTTGCTGGTACCGAAAGTTGAAGATAGTCCTGGAGCATGAACGGATCCTATATGTGATAATGGATCCTGCACCTGAGGAGCCAGCTGCCAATGCACGTGGAACAGTCAGAGACACTTACCAGAAGTGGCTCAGTGACCGGACCATGGTGCACTGTATCATGCTGGCTGTCATGAGCGACGAGTTCAGTCGCAGATTTGAGACAACTCAGCCAAAGGACATGCTTCAAGTGTTGGAGGATGCCTTTGGCACACCCGATGGCGTAGAGAGGCACAAGACTAGTTGTGCCATCTTCAACGCCAAAATACGGGATGGTGTCTCAGTCACTGATCATGTATTGTACATGATCGAGCTGATGGAATGATTGAGCAAGCTCGACTTTTTCTTGCATGAGCAGCTTGGGAAAGATGCAATACTGAACTCACTGCCCAAGTCTTATATCCCATTCCTCACTCATTATAGAATGACAAAGCCTGAAGAGAACTACCACGGGTTACTGGGGTTGCTTCAGAACTTTGAGAAGGATCACCAACTTCACAAGGAGTCAGTGAATTTAGTGGGAGGTTCGTCTTCTGGTTCTCGACCTTTTAAGAAAGGGAAGAAGAACAAGAAGAAGAAAGTAAAGAAGGTGCAAGTTCAGGCTAGGACATCAGTGCAGAGCCAGACCAAAAAGGTCAAGCCTGATAAGAGTCTATTCTACTGGCAAGCACCCTAGATTAGATAGTGTGTCAGATATCTACTTATGGCACTGTAGGCTAGGTCATATAAACAAGAACAGAATAAACAAGTTGACTCAAGAGGGAATCCTCGAGGTTAGTGATTGTGAATCACTTCCAACCTGTGAGTCCTGTCTTCTTGGTAAAATGACCAAGTCACCTTTTACTGGAAAATGTGAGAGAGCTACTGAGCTCTTGAGCCTAGTACATACTGATGTATGTGGGCCCATGAGCACCAGTGCTAGAGGTGGATATTTCTACTTCATAACTTTCACGGATGACCTATCCCGATATGGATATGTCTATCTGATGAAACATAAGTCAGATTCATTTGAAATATTCAAACGATTCTGAAGTGAAGTAGAAAAACAAACTGGGAAGAATATTAAAACTCTTCGATCTGATCGAGGAGGAGAATACCTTTCTAGTAAGTTTCTCACATATCTAGGAAAGAATGAGATTCTCTCCCAATGGACTCCTCTAGGAACACCACAGCATAATGGTGTGTTTGAAAGGAGGAATCGGACTTTGTTAGACATGGTCCGATCCATGATGGGTTTTTGCTAGCTTGCTGATATCCTTCTGGAGATATGCACTCGAATCGGCCTGTTATCTGTTAAATAGGATTCCAAGTAAGTCTGTAATTAAGACTCCATATGAGATATGGACAGGACGTAAGCCAGTACTTTCACACCTTAGGGTCTGGGGGTGCCCGGCCTATGTCAAACGATTAGTCACAGACAAACTTGGACCTAGGTCTGACAAATGCTCATTCATAGGGTACCCCAAAGAGACAAAAAGATATTTTTTCTACCATGCTGATGAACAAAAGGTGTTCGTCAGCCTTAAGGCAATCTTTTTAGAAAAAGAGTTCCTTGGTGAAGGAACCGTTGCCTCTAAGGTTGAACTTGATGAAGTTCAACAGGTAGAAGGACCGACACCAATAGCTGAACTTGAGTCGGATATGATTAGATCACATCTGGAGCCCAATATACCTGCACCATTAAGGCGATCCGGTAGAGTACCGCGTCAGCCGAATAGATACTACGGTTTTTTGGTCCGGGACGGTGATCCCATTGAACTTGATGAGAATAATGAGGATCCGATCACCATATGGATGCAATGCAGAGATCTGATTCCGAGAAATGGTTTGAAGCCATGAAATCCGAAATGGAGTCCATGAAGGTCAACGATGTATGGACGTTAGTTGACCCACCTGAAGGGGTTAAACCCATTGGGTGTAAATGGGTCTTCAAAAGGAAGAGGGGCGCAGACGGAAAGGTGGAGACCTATAAAGCCCGTCTGGTCGCCAAGGGATATCGTCAACATTATGGTATTGACTATGACGAGACATTTTCTCCTGTGGCAATGCTCAAATCCATTCGGATAATGCTTGCAATAGCTGCCCATCTGGATTATGAGATCTGGCAGATGGATGTAAAGACAGCTTTCCTGAATGGAGAGCTGACTGAAGAGGTGTATATGATACAACCTGAGGGGTTTACATCCACAGATGAGTCCAAGGTGTGCAAGCTTCAGAGATCCATTTATGGATTGAAGCAAGCTTCTCGGAGTTGGAACATGCATTTTGATAAGGTGATCAAAACGTATGGCTTCATTGAGAATGAAGAAGAGCCCTGCATCTATAAATGGGCAAATGGTCCAGTTGTGGTATTCCTTGTCTTGTACGTGGATGACATTCTCTTAATCGGGAATGACATCCCCGCACTACAGGGAATAAAAGTTTGGTTGTCATCATAGTTCTCCATGAAGGACTTGGGTGAAGCATCCTACATCCTAGGGATGAAGATCTATAGGGATAGATCTAAAAGGATGCTTGGGTTATCCCAGTCCATGTACATAGACACTGTGCTGAAGAGGTTCAGCATGAAAAATTCCAAGAAGTGCTATCTATCGATAGGCCAAGGAATTTCTCTCTCTAAGAAGGATTGTCCGACAACTCCTGAAGAGAGAGAGCGTATGAGTAGAGTCCCATATGCTTCAGCCGTGGGATCTATCATGTACGCCATGACATGTACAAGACCAGATGTGGCATACTCACTAGGAGTAGTGAGTAGATACCAATCTGATCCTGGAGAAGATCACTGAAAAGTGGTTAAAGCCATCCTTAAGTATTTGAGAAATACTAAGGACCAATGGTTGGTTTATGGTGAGTCAGATCTAAAACTTGTGGGGTTCACAGACTCCAGCTTCCAATATGACCATGATGACAGCAGGAGCGTGTCGGGTTATATCTTTACTCTGAATGGTGGAGCCATCTGCTGGAAGAGTTCCAAGCAGCATACTGTGGCAGACTCTGTTTGTGAAGTGGAGTATATCGCAGCATCAGATGCCGCGAAGGAGGCTGTGTGGCTGAGGAAATTCATCAACGAGCTCGGAGTAGCACCCTCCCTCGATGGTCCGGTCCTGCTCTATTGCGACAGCACTGGTGCCATAGCTCAGGCGAAGGAACCCAAAGCACATCAGCGGACGAAGCACATCTTGCGCCGCTTCCACCTGGTCTGGAAGATCGTGGATCGAGGTGACGTCGACCTTCAGAATATCGACGGAAAGGAGAACCTAGCCGACCCCTTCACTAAAGCTCTGGCAATAAAGGAGTTCGACAACCACAAGTCAAAGATGGGTATTAGATACTGTGCCGAGTGACTTTAGGACAAGTGGGAGTTGTTGGAAAATGTGTCCCAAAAAGTCAATCGTCAAGCTGTTGATGGTTGAGCAACCAAGTATTGTAATTGATTTGTTAATAAATAAAATATATTTGGTATTTTCATCATAAACTTTCATCTTCTAATGAACTCTGTTGTTATGATGAAGTCCTTAGGACTATTTAAGTTCGATAAAGAGAGGATTTATCGATTAGTCCTTAAAACTGTTCACGACCAAATGATAAGCTGTTAATAAGGACGACAGCTTCTATCGAGTATAGGTCGCTGTAGGCCATATGGGTTGGTTGTCCTCTTAACCAAGGAGTGTGGAGACACTGGTATGGCATACAGGTGAGATGTAAGGGTACATCATCATTGAACGTGACCAACTCCAGAGTATTCTGCTGTCGAGAATGTCTCTGATGGGATATAGGTATAAGTGTCCCTTAGACCTGAGATCGCCTCAGTGACTTGCAAGCAACTCACTGTGCTTTGGTACTGGACTAACTGAATTTCTAATTCAGGGATGGAAGGCTTCTGGGCACAGTCAAGTACTTGTGAAGTCAGAGTGTGATCGAGATGGGATTGACCACTCCAAGAGTTGGAGAAGAATGAGTCGCTGTATTTCAATTTAGCAAAACCTTGGCCAGGGTAATCCATCAGATGGATTTGATATTTTGAAATACAATGTTGACAACCTGATCAGAGTTGACAGTTGAGCTCTGGGGTGTCCTATGATCATTTTGGTCAAGAGGATGAATTATATGAAAACTATATCCGCATGGGTTCTAAGGATGTTGTTCTATACATTCGACCTATCCGGTCGTCGGGTACCATTGCTAGATGGTCACTTTGATTGGTATAAAAATTTGTTCCTATGCTACCGGCTTAGGTTCGGACCTATGAGGTCACACACATTAGAGTTTATGATCCGATCGGATGGTTGATCAACGATTAAGAATCGTTCTAGGGTTAAATGATCAATACGATTGACATTTAACCCAGTACAAGTGTTGCAGGAGGATCGATTAGCAATTTGATTGCTAATTGGCCTAATTTGATTAAGCCAATGGGCTGAGATTAAGTCTAATTAAATATGATTTAATTAGATTTGGTTTGGGCTTGATTGGATCAAGTCTAATTGGTTTATTGGATAAGCTAAGTGCAAAGAAAAACTAGTCCTAGTTCAACTAGGACTTGGGTCAATCTAATTTCTAATTTGATTAAAAAATTAAATCAGATTTAAATCTAATTTAATATGATTAAATTAGGTTCTTAATTGGGTTAAGATCTATTTTAATTGGGTTGATCTAATTTTGATTTGATTTGGTTTGGAAAATCAAATTAGAACAAATCATAAGACAGAATCCTAGTAGGACTAGGATTCCACCTTGCGCCACATAAGCCTTCTCCATGCCCTCTCTCTTAATTCAATACCAATCTTTACTTATTTTATGCGACAAAAGCCCTCTCCCAGATCTCTCCCACATTCACAAAAGGTCTCTTCTCTTCTTTCTTACATGGAAGGTGGTTTGGATCAAATCTAAAAGGAATAAGTTTGGATTTCGAATTCTATGAGATAGAGTTTTAGAAATCCAAAACTCTTTCAATTTTGCACCGAATTTATCCAAATTTTTTTTTGAATTTTTGTGGCTTTTAGGGTATATATTGTGCATCTTTTTCTAATGATCCATGTATGAAAATATGAAGGAGGTGCTCAAGAGTTGGGCGTCCCTTAAATTGCCATGTTTGGATAAGCCTTGACTAGGTATTTGACCTAGACAAGGACTCTATCATATCTCTCTATATAAGATGAGTTTCTTCGTAAAATTTTTGGAGAAGTCAGAGATTTGATAGACCTTTGTGCTATCCAAAAATCAGAGAGAAATATCTTTGGGTCATGGAGATATAAAAGACGCAAGTTTGGGTGTCTAGAGAGAAAAACATGAAGAAGAAGAGGGTCTTCTTCTAGGGTTATTGTTTTCATATCTTTCCTCCCTCCATCTTGAGTTTTCTGAGAGCGTCTCAGATCTAAAACTCCTCCTTCTACTTTTCATCTTTGGAAGAGTCCAAATCAAGAAGAAGGAGGCACCTGATCAACCATCAAAGAAGGATCAGCGCAGTACTAGCATACTGTGCTGATTTCCTGAAGCAGGACTTCTGATCGAGATTCGTGGGCTCGTGTGGATGACTCCTAGAGGCCGGATGCATGTGCGGCTTGCAACATCATCCTTAAGCCCAGATCAGCGAGGTTAGAGCATCTAAATTGCAAGGTAATAGATCTGATCTATTGTTTAATACATACATTAGATGTGGTATAAAAATATGTTGATTTGATCAACATGTAGTTTATGCTATATTTATATATTTTAATTTCTGATTTAATGCTATGTAATAATCATGTAATAGGATCTTAGATCTAGGGATTCTCTGATTTTAAAAAATAAATTTTGATTTATTTTAGTCTTCCGCTGTATGATCTTGAAAAAGTTTCAAGATCTAACCCTGAAACCCTAGATCTGGTTCCTACATTAAGAACTTAATTTAATCAGATTAAACTAGATTTAAATCTGATTTAATTTTTTAATCGAATTAGAAATTAGGTTGACCCAAGTCCTAATTGAACTAGGACTAATTTTTTCTTGCACTTGGCTTATCCAATAAACCAATTGGACTTGATCCAATTAAGCCCAAACTAAACCTAGTTAAATCATATTTAATTAAACTTAATCTCAACCCATTGACTTAATCAAATTAAGCCAATTAGCAATCGAATTGCTAATCGATCCTCCTGCAACACTTGCACTAGGTTAAATGTCAATCGTATTGATCGTTTAATCCTAGAATGATTTTTAATCGTCGATCAACCATCCGATCGGATCGTGAATTCTAATGTGTGTGATCTCATAGGTCTGAACCTAAGTTGATAGTATAAGAATAAATTTTTGTACCAATTAAAGTGACCATCTAGCAATGGTACCCGACGGCCGGATAGGTCGAATGTATAGAACAATATCTTTAAAACCCATGCGGATATAGTTTCCATATAATTTATCCCTTTGACCAAAATGCTCATAGGACACCTCAGAGTTCAACTGTCAACTCTAATCAAGTTGTCCTCATTGTATTTCAAAATATTAAATCCATCTGATGGATTATCCTGGCTAAAGTTTTACTAAATTGAAATACAGTGACTCATTCTTCTCCAACTCTTAGAGTGGTCAATCACATTTTGATCACACTCTGACTTCGCAAGTACTTGACTATACCCAGAAGTCTTTCGTCACTGAATTAGAAATTCAGTTAGTCCAGTACCAAAGCACAGTGAGTTGCTTGCAAGTCACTGAGGCGATCTCAGGCTTAAGGGATACTTATACCTATATCCCATCAGAGACATTCTCGACAGCAGAATGCTCTGGAGTTGGTCACGTTTAATGATGATGTACTCATACATCTCACCTGTATGCCATACCAGTATCTCCACACTCCTTGGTTAAGAGGACAACCAACCCATATGGCCTACAGTGATTTATGCTCAATAGAAGTTGTTGTCCTTATTAATAGCCTACATTTGGTCGTGAACAGTTTTAAGGACTAATCGATAAATCCTCTCTTTATCGAATCTAAATAGTCCTAAGGATGAATCACAACAACAGAGTTCATTAGAAGATGAAAACTTATGATGAAAATATCAAAAATATATTTTATTTATTAATAAATTAATTACAATACAAGGTTGCTCAACCGTCAACAGATTGACGATTGACTTTTGGAACATATTTTCTAACAACTCCCACTTGTCCTAAAACCAATTGACACAGTATTTAATACCTATCTTCGACTTGTGGTTGTCAAACTCTTTTATCGCCAGGGTTTTAGTGAAGGGGTCAGTCAGTTTCTTCTTTCCGTCGATCTTCTGAAGGTCGACGTCACCTTGATCCACGATCTCCCAGACCAGATGGAAGCAGCACAAAATGTGCTTCATCCGCTGGTGTGCTTTGGGTTCCTTCGCCTGAGCAATGGCACCAGTGCTGTCGCAATAGAGCAGGATCGGACCATCGAGGGAGGGTGCTACTCCGAACTCGATGATGAATTTCTTCAGCCACACAGCTTCCTTCGCGATATCCGATGCTGCGATGTACTTCACCTCACAAACAGAGTCTGCCATAATATGCTGCTTGAAACTCTTCCAGTAGATGGCTCCACCTTCAGAGTAAAGATATAACCCGACACGCTTCTGCTATCATCATGGTCAGATTGAAAGCTGGAGTCTGTGAACCCCACAAGTTTCAGATCTGACTCACCATAAACCAACCATTGGTCTTTAGTATTTCTCAAATACTTAAGGATGGCTTTAACCACTTTTCAGTGATTTTCTCCAGAATCAGATTGGTATCTACTCACTACTCTTTGTGAGTATGCCACATCTGACCTTGTACATATCATGACGTACATGATAGATTCTACGATCGAAGCATATGGGACTCTACACATATGCTCTCTCTCTTCAGGAGTTGTCGGACAATCCTTCTTAGAGAGAAAAATTCTATAGCCTATCGGTAGATAACCCTTCTTAGAATTCTCCATACTGAATCTCTTCAGCACAGTGTCTATGTACGTGGATTGGGATAACTCAAGGATCCTTTTAGATCTATCCCTATAGATCTTCATCCCTAGAATGTAGAATGCTTCACCCAAATCCTTCATGGAGAACTACGATGACAATCAAATTTTTATTCCCTATAGTGCGGGGATGCCATTTTCGATTAAGAGAATGTCATCCACGTACAAGACAAAGAATACCACAACTGGATCATTTGCTCATTTATAGATGCAGGGCTCTTCTCCATTTTTAACGAAGCCATACATTTTGATTACCTTATCAAAACACATATTTCAACTCCGAAAAGCTTGCTTCAATCCATAAATAGATCTCTGAAGCTTGCACATCTTGGACTCATCTGTGTATGTAAACTCCTCAGGTTGTATTATATACATCTCTTCGGTCAGCTCTCCATTCAGGAAAGTTGTCTTTACGTCCATCTACCAGATCTTATAATCCAGATGGATAGCTATTGCAAGCATTATCCGAATAGATTTGAGCATTGCCATAGGGGAGAACATCTCGTTATAGTCAATACTATAATGTTAACGATATTCCTTGACAACCAGATGGACTTTATAGGTCTCCACCTTTCCGTCTGCACCCCTCTTCCTTTTGAAGATCCATTTACACCTAATGGGTTTAACCCCTTCAGGTGGGTCAACCAATGTCCATACATCGTTGACCTTCATGGACTCCATTTCGGATTTCATGGCTTCAAGCCATTTCTCGAAATCAAATCTCTACATTGCATCCATATATATGATTGGATCCTCATCGTTCACATCGAGTTCGATGGGATCACCATCTTGGATCAACAAATCATAGTATCTGTCTGGCTGACGCGGTACTCTACCGCATTGCCTTAATGGTGTAGGTACATTGGGCTCCAGATCTGATCTAATCAAATCCGACTCAGGTTCAGCTATTGTTGTCGATCCTTCTACCTATTAAACTTCATCAAGTTCAACCTTAGAGGCAATGGTTCCTTCACCAAGGAACTCTTTTTCTAAAAAGGTTGCCTTAAGACTGATGAACACTTTTTGTTCATCAGCATGATAGAAAAACTATCTTTTGATTTCTTTGGGATACCCTATGAATGTGCATTTGTTAGACGAAAGTCCAAATTTATCTATAACTAACCGTTTGACATAGTCTGGCACCCCCAAACCCTAAGGTGTGAAAGTGCTGGCTTACGCTCTGTCCATATCTCATATGGAGTCCTAATTACAGACTTACTTGAAATCCTATTTAACAGATAACAGACCGATTCGAGTGTATATCTCCAGAAAGATATTGGTAAGCTGGCAAAACCCATCATGGATCGGACCATATCTAAAAGAGTCTGATTTTTTCTTTCAGACACGCCATTATGCTGTGGTGTTCCTGGAGGAGTCTATTGGGAGAGAATCACATTCTCTCCTAGATATGTGAGAAACTCACTAGAAAGATATTTTTCTCCTCGGTCAGATCGAAGAGTTTTAATATTCTTTCCAGTTTATTTTTCTACTTCACTTCAGAATCGTTTGAAAATTTCAAATAAATCTGACTTATGTTTCATCAGATAGACATATCCATATCTGGATAGATCATCTGTGAAAGTGATGAAGTAGAAATATCTATCTTTAGCACTTGTTCTCATGGGCCTACATACATCAGCATGTACTAGGCCCAAGAGCTCACTAGTTCTCTCACCTTTTTCAGTAAAAGGTGACTTGGTCATTTTACCAACAAGATAGGACTCACAGGTTGGAAGTGATTCACAATCACTGACTTCGAGGATTCCCTCTTGAGTCAACCTGTTTATCCTATTCTTGTTTATATAACCTAGCCTACAGTGCCATAAGTAGATATCTGATACACTATCTAATCTAGGGTGCTTGCCAGTAGAATAGACTACGTTAATAGGTTGTGATAACATATACACACCATTGTTCAAATGTCCACAAAAAATAGTAACACCATTTATAATGATATTACAAATTTATTTCTTTATTAAAATTTTATAATCATTTTTGGCTAGAAGGCCTATAGAAATAACATTTAAAAAGAAACTGGGACAGAAATGATAATCATTAAGAACAACGGTATGGGACTCAAATATAAGTTTCAAGATTCCTAATGCTAGAACTGGAACTGATCTTCCATCTCCAACATTCAGAAACCTCTCGCCTTGCTCGAATCTCCTACTGACCTGCAACTCGTGTAACGAATTGCAAAAATGGTAAGGGCTACCGGTATCCAATATCCAGTCAGTTATATCACAAATAGAGAAACTGCAAGGAGTTATCATATAAATACCTTACAGGGAGGCAATGTACTGAGGACAGTTCCTCTTCCAGTACCACCACTTCTTACAAAAGAAATATTCAGCTTGACTCTTATCGAGCTTGATCTTTCTGGTCTAGCCCTGCACTAATGTCTCAGTCTGAACTTGCACCTTCTTCACTTTCTTCTTCTTGTTCTTCTTTTCTTTCTCAAAAGGTCGAGAACCAGAAAAGGAACCTCCCACTAAGTTCACCGACTCCTTGTGGAGTTGGTGATCCTTCTCAAAGTTTTGAAGCAATCCCAATAACCCATGGTAGTTTACTTCAGGCTTTGTCATTCTATAATGAGTGAGGAATGGGAGATAAGATTTCGATAGCGAGTTCAGTATTGCATCTTTCCCAAGCTGCTCATGCAAGAAAAAGTCGAGCTTACTCAAATGCTCCATCAGCTCGATCATGTACAATACATGATCCGTGACAGAGGCACCATCCCGTATTTTGGCGATGAAGATGGCACAACTAGTCTTGTGCCTCTCCACATCATCGGATGTGCCAAAGACATCCTCCAACACTTGAAGCATATCCTTTGGCTGAGCTGTCTCAAATCTGTGACTGAATTCGTTGCTCATGGCAGCCAACATGATGCAGCGCACCGTGGACCGGTCACTGAGCCACTTCTGATAAGTGTCTCTGATTGTTCCACGTACATTGGCAGCTGGCTCCTCAGGTGCAGGATCCGTTATCACATATAGGATCCGTTCATGCTCCAGGACTATCTTCAACTTTCGATACCAGCTACCGAAGTTGGATCCCATCAACTTATCATTGTCTAACAATGATTGGAGCGATAGGGAAGTGGCCATATCCGCACAAAAGAAAATCATAATCTAATTAGTAATTGATTCATTAAATCTAAAGATTTAAATTTTAATCAAAAAATTTCTTTCACTATTTTATTCGAATTGATAGCCTCTACCTCCAATTCGAGAAATTATCCTAATTCCTTAGTGGGTACTAGAATCCACTTAGATTGCACACAAGCCCAACTTTGGTTGGCGAATCTATGTACATCTAAGGGTAGGTTCATAACCAATTGTTTCTCTAAATAATTTTTAATAATTTTAATTTTGCCCCAGTCCCTAATCAGTAAGCTTTGGTCTCCACTGAAAAGGTCTGGTTAAGTCCAACCATTAACATGACCATACTTGGTCCATCTAGCCAACGAATGATTAGGCCCAACTTTGGTTGGCTAACCTAACTACCATTTAGATAGATACAGTCAAGAAATCATATTATGAATGACAATTCCATCAGTCGATAAGCACCAGGCCTTTGGGCCTCTAATGATTATCCAACTGATGGACCTATTATCATCCACTTAATGGGAGGCTATAATCTAGTTATCACCATAACTATTTCATTTTAAAGACTTAATAATTTTTAAAGATTTAATTGATTTAGAGGAGAAGGTCAGATGAACCAGCTTATCATGATCCTCCCACTGGCTTCACCAAGTTAGCTTAAGGGAGATCATTAAAAGGGCTGGTCTAGGAGCACCTAAATCAGTCACACTGATTTACCTAGCTGACATGGGTCAACTCAAATAATCAAGTGATCCGATCAAAATATAATTTCACTAAGAGGCCGAGTAAGTTCGATCAGTGGGAGGGTCTACCAAAGCTTGCCTTACACCATCAGAAATGGTCAGGTAAGTGGACTGTCAATTAAAAACCATCGATCTGGTTTATCTTAGACACCAACTGATTTAATTAGTTTTGATTAGATCAATTTAACAGTTCGTGCTAGACCACTTAGCCAAGAGTCAAGTCCATTTGGTTCTCGTTAAAGACATGGACTTGACCAACTACAACTATTGTAATTGATCTAGAGAATCCTTGACCTAATCTAAGACAACAATCGATTAAATTTAGTCAATTCTCTAAATAAGTCCATCTTTAATATAATCTTAAGTCTAACCCAATTAATGGACCTAATTTTCACTAACCCATTAACCCAATATATTATGGTTTGTGTCTTAGGTTCTTCAATTCACAATCCTAGAACCTAATCAAATAACTTCTTAATTCTCAATTAAGTTTTGGGCTGAGGGTTGGGGTTCAGCTTTTCAAAAATAATTTTCATATTTGTAAAATATTTTTATAACATGGTTCTATCAATCAAGTTGCATGTTTGATTCATAATCAAAATGTAAGTGAAATAAGCATGAAACTACTTTAGATCTAATCTAAACAGGTTCATGTAATTGAAATAATTTCAACTTTAAATTGCACAAATTTTTCAGACAAATATATGATGGTTCTTTACGCAGAAATTATTAATGAAAAGATTTTATTTTAAATTTAAACACCATTTAAATCTAATAAATCATAAATTTAATTTAGATTATATCTAACAAATTTATGATTAAAGATAGATCTACACGAACTAAGACAATATTTGCACTGTAAGGGGTAAACCTTACAGCAGGACAACCTACAGTTCGTGATTGATCTAAAAATTTTAATTTTAGATTTAATAATCAAATTATAAATTAGATCTAATCTAAGAAATAATCTAACTATGTATAAATAATCATGTAATAAACAACCTAGGCTCTGATACCAATTGAAGGAACCAGATCTAGGATTTCAGGATTAGATCTCGAAACTTTTTCAAGATTAGGCAGCGGAAGATTAAAATAAATCAAAATTTATATTATAAAATCAGAGAATTCTTAGATCTAAGAATTTATTATATGATTATTACATGATATTAAATCAAAAATTAAAATACAAAGAGCAAGAACTACATGTTGATCTTACCAACATGTTTCAATACTACATCTAATGTATGTAAAATATAATAGATCAGATCTATTACCTTGCAAGTTAGATATTCTAACTTTACTGATCCAAGTTTGAGGATGATGTTGTGATCCGCACATACATCCGACCTCTAGGAATCATCCACATGAGCCCACAAATCACGATCAGAAGTTCTAGTCCAGAAAATCAGCACAGTATGCTAGTACTGTGCTGATCCTTCCTTGATGGTCGATCAGATGCCTCTTTCTTCTTGATTTGGACTCTTTCAAAGATGAGAAATAGGAGAAGGAGTTTTAGATATGAGACACTCTTAGAAAACTCACAGATAGAGGAAGAAAAGAGGTGAACTCAGCAACCCTAAAAGAAGACCCTCTTCTTCTTCTCTTTGCTCTAATCCAGATACTTAGTTTTGTATCTATTATATCTCCATGCCCCAACACTCTATCCCTCTAATTTTCACATGCCTCAAAGGTCTCTTAATTCTTTATAATCTATGAAAATCTCAAGAAGAAATTCATCTGAAATAAAGAGATATGAAGAATTCTTGTCTAGATCAAATACCTAGTCAAAGAAAATCCAAATAGGGCAAGACAAGGGGTGCCCAACTCTTGGGTGCCCCCTCCTTCTTTTTCTACAATGGACCACCAGAAAAGGGTGCACAATATGTGCCATAAAATCCACAAAAATCTCAAAAAAAATCTGAATAAAATCAATACCATAAGGAAAGAGTTTTGGTTTCCTAAAATTCTATCTCACAGAATTTGAAATCCAAACTAATTCCTACTTTGACTTGGTCCACAACTACATTCTATGTAAGAGAGAAAGAGTGAAAAGCTTTGGACATGCATGAAGGCCTAGGAGAGAAGATTTTATCACACAAAATAAGAGAGAGTGGGCGTGAGGGGCTAAGGTGGCACAAGGTGGAATCCTAGTCTTACTAGGGTTCAATCTATGACTTGTTCAAATTTGGTTTCTCAAACTAAATCAAATCAAAATCAAATCAATCTAATTAAAAACCTAATTTAATTAGATTAAATTTGATTTAATTTTGATTTAACTTTTTAATCAAATAAAAAATTAGGTTGACCTAAGTCCTAATTGAACTAGGACTAGTTTTTCCTTGCACTTGACTTATCCAATAAACCAATTGAACTTGATCCAATCAAGCTCAAACTAAATCTAATTAAATAATATTCAATTAGACTTAATCTCAATCTATTGGCTTAATTAAATTAAGTTAATTAGCAATCAAATTATTAATCGATCCTCCTGTAACACTTGTACTGAGTTAAATGTCAATCGTATTGATCATTTAACCCTAGAACGATTCTTAATTGTTGATCAACCATCCGATCGGATCGTGAACTCAAATATGTGTGACCTCATAGGTTCGAACCTAAGCCTGTAGTATAGAAATAAATTTTTATACCAATCGAAGTGACCATCTAGCAATGGTACTTGACGGCCAGATATGTCGAATGTGTAGAACAACAACCTTAGAATCCATGCGGATATAGATTCCATATAATTCATCCCCTTAACCAAAATGCTCATAGGATACCTCAGAGTTCAACTGTCAACTCTGATCAGGTTATCCATATTGTATTTTAAAATATCAAATCCATCTGATGGATTATCCTGATCAAGATTTTGCTAAATTGAAATACAGTGACTCATTCTTCTCCAACTCTTGGAGTAGTCAATCTCATCTTGATCACACTCGAACTTCGCAAGTACTTGACTGTGCCCAGAAGTCTTCCGTCACTGAATTAGAAATTCAGTTAGTCCAGTACCAAAGCACAGTGAGTTGCTTGCAAGTCACTGAGACGATCTCAGGTCTAAAAGATACTTATACCTATATCCCATCAGAGACATTCTCGACAGCAGAATGCTCTGGAGTTGGTCACATTCCATGATGATGTATCCTTATATATTACCTGTATGCCATACCAGTGTCTCCACACTCCTTGGTTAAGAGGACAACTAACCTATATGGCCTACAGCGACCTATGCTCGATACAAGCTGTCGTCTTTATTAACAGCCTATCATTTGGGCATGAACAGTTTTAAGGACTAATCGACAAATCCTCTCTTTATCGAACCTAAATAGTCCTAAGAATTTCATCACAATAATGGAGTTCATTAGAAGATGAAAATTTATGATAAAAATGCCAAAAATATATTTTATTTATTAACAAATCAATTACAATACAAGGTTGCTCAACCGTCAATAGGTTGACGATTGGCTTTTGGGACATATTTCCCAACATCTTTTGCCCAGATGCTTCTCTAAACATATTGCAGTGACTTGATCTCTAAGTCATATGGGCTCACCTGATATTTATTGACTATACTATGTAGTTAAGTCCGACCCACCATTCACAAGTAAGTGCAAGACCGTCATTGGGTCCCTCACCTAACAGTTATTGGTGAAGGGAAGGGAACAGTTTTCCTCCAGAATACCCAGGTTGCATCTAAGAATTTTTTTTAATATTTCACTTGTTTAAGGATCAAATCCTTATCTGAATCACAGTGGAACCAGGGATCAAATCTCAAATTATCTGATATAAACATTTACGGAGGCCTGGATATGCAAACCCTCTACTTTGCATGCACGTCAGACGCCGCAGAAAAGCAGGATGAACTCCAAACCAAATGGCTTCGCAACTTAATCAATCAAGAGATGAGATGTGATGATGTGACACCTCACACCAGTAGGTAGGATGCCTAAGAAGGATCCACGTCCAAGGAGAGGAGGCGGCAACAAAGGGAGAGATGTAGAAGATGAAGGACCTCTCTCTTCACACGCCTATCTCTCTCTCTTTTTCTCTTCTCTCAATTTGATTAGTTTGCTATTCTATTCTCTTCTTTCACCTATAGGTAGAGATGCTCTCTATTTATAGATAATTCTCATGATCCAATGAGAAGAGGACTCTTTATTCAAATTTGATTTGAATTAGTCCAATACTCATGAAAGAAGGACTCTTACATGAGATATAATTGCCATCACTTATGACGTCCATTTTGCACCCACTTTCACACCCACTTGGGATGCCCCAAATAAGCATCAAACTAATTTTTGATCATGCTTCATGAGTGGGTATTTTCAGTGCAAGCAGGAATACTCATATCTCATCCAAAATAGGTCCGATTCGAATCTGATTCGAAGTTGGATCGAAACAATTTCGAAAGACTGTCAATCCTAAACTCTTTAGAACTTTTATACCAAGTCCAACTTGAATTTTGGACCTATTTAAGCTTAATTAATTCAGATCTAATCTAAAATTAATTAGTACTTAAATTCAATCTTTCATATATTCCATGGATCATAGATAGAAATTGTTCATCCCCGGGATTGAACCTGAACCTCGTGTGTAGTGCTAGCTAGACATAGTCAACTTTTCAATCCCATTTGATTCATAACTCAATTCTCAATCAAGTTAGCTTATATATTCAATCAAGTCAAGTACTTTCAGATTGGACATATAAACATAGGTCAATTCCTTCCTACTTTGTCTGACTTATGTGCGTAACTTCATAGGTTTAAACACTAAGCCGATAGCACAGGAACCAATGTCTGCACTCATCGAGATACCATCTAACAATGGTTTCTGATATCCCGATAGGTCGAATTATCGTAAAAGAATATTCTAAAACCCATGCACATGGTTACCGCATAATTCATCCTTTTGATCCTGAATGCTCTAGGGTGGTCTCAGGTTAACTGTCAATCGAGATCGCTCATCTACATTGTATTTCAATCTTTCAAATCCATCTCATAGATTACCCTGGCCAAGGCTTTACTAAATTAAAATACAATGATACATCAACTCCAATAATTCGGAGGGGTCAATTCCATCTTGAACCACAAACAGACTTCGCAAATACTTGACTGTACCCAGTAGCCTTCCATCATTTCTTTAAAAATCCAAATAGTCCGGCACCAAAGCACAGTGAGTTGCTTGTAAGTCATTATGATGATCTCATATCTGAAAGATACTTATACCCATATGCTTTGCAAGCAGTTCTTGACAGCAGATGCTCAGCAGGTGAGTCACCTGTTCAGTGACGATGTACCTTTACATCTCACCTGTATGCCATACCAGTGTCACCACACTCCTTGGTTAAGAGGACAACTAACCCATATGGCACACAACGATCTTCACTCAATAAACGTCATCGTCCCGTAATGACGTATCATTTGGTCGCGAACTTGTTTAAGAACTATACGATAAATCCTCTCTTTATCGTACACTAGCATAGTTCTAGAGACTTCATCACAATACAAGAGTTCAAGAAAGATGTCACTTTGTGATGAAAAATACCAGAATAACTATTATTCAATAATTAATAATTCATATATAAGGATGAACTCAATTGTCATACGATTGGTTTTATGACAAATTCCCAATAACTCTCATTTGGACTAAAGCCAATCGGGGTAGTATCTTATACCCATCTTCCATTTGAAATCATCGAACTCTTTGATCTCGAGAGCTTTAGTGAAGGGGTCGGCTAGGTTCTCCTTTCCATCGATCTTCTGAAGCTCGAGGTCACTTTGATTCACGATCTCCCGCACTAGGTGATAGTGGCGCAGAACATGTTTAGTGCGATGGTGCGACTTAGGTTCTTTCGTCTGAGCTATGGCACTGGAGCTGTCACAATACAGCAAAATAGGACCATCAATAGAAGGTACAACTCTCAGTTCGATAATGAACTTTCGCAACCACACTATCTCCTTTGCAGCATCTGATGCAGCAATGTATTCCGCCTCGCATACAGAATCAGCCACAATATGTTGCTCGAAATTTTTTCAGCAAACAGCTTCTCCATTCAAGGTAAATACGTAGCCCAACACACTTCTGTTGTCATCATAATCTGACTGAAAACTGAAATCAATATATCTCATAAGTTTCAGATCAGAGTCTCCATAGATAAGCCAGTGATTTTTAGTATTTCTCAAATACTTAAGAATTACTTTTGCAATCTTTCAATGCTTTTCATCCGGATCTGACTGATACCTACTCATCAGCCCTAGTGAATAGGCCACATCCAGTCTCATACATGCTATAGCATACATGATAGATCCCACTGCCGAAGCATATGGTATTCTACTCATACACTCTCTTTCCTCAAGAGTTGTCGGACAATCCTTTTTAGAAAGAGTAATTTCATGGCCTATCGAAAGATAGCCTTTCTTGAAATTATCTATGTTGAACCGCTTCAACAAAGTGTCAATGTACGTAGATTGGGACAATCCAAGCAACCTTCTAGATCTATCCCTATAGATCTTCATCCCTAGGATGTAGGATGCTTCTCCTAAATTTTTCATGGAGAATTGTGATGACAATCATAGCTCCACACTCTGCAAAGCTGAGATGTCATTTGCTAATAACAGTATATTATCCACATAAAGCACAAGAAAAATGACCACAGAATCGCAAGTCCATTTGTAGACGCAAGGCTCTTCTCCGTTTCTAACGAAGCCATATATTTTGATTACTTTATCAAAACACATGTTTCAACTTCTCAATGCCTGCTTAAGTCTATAAATTGACCTTTTCAGCTTGCACACTTTCGACTCGTCTATAGATGTGAACTCTTTAGGTTGTATCATATACACCTCTTCTTTCAGCTTTCCATTAAGAAAAATGATTTTGACATCCATCTGCCAGATCTCATAATCTAAGTATGCAGCGATAGCTAGCATAATCCGAATAGACTTAAACATTGCCACAGGAGAGAACGTCTCATCATAGTCAATACCATAACGCTGATGGTAACCCTCAGTAACTAGATGGGCTTTATAGGTCTCTACCTTCCCATCTGCTCTCTTTTTTTTTTGAAAATCCATTTACACCCTATGGGTTTTATCCCTTTAAACGGATCAATTAGTGTCCAGACACTATTGATCTCCATGAACTCCATCTCAGGCTTCATGGCCTCAAGCCATTTTTGAGAGTCGGATCTTTGCATGGCCTCCATATAGGTGATCGAATCCTTATTGTTCTCATCAAGTTCAATAGGATCACCATCCCGAACCAAGAAACCATAGTATCTGTCTGACTGATGCGGTACTCTATCGGATCTTCTTAATGGTGCCTCTACTGGCTCCGAATTTGATTCATCAATCGAATCTAATTTTGTATGTGTCGGTCCTTCCACCTCATGAACTTCATCAAGTTCAATTTTATAGGCATTAGCTCCTTCACTAAGAAACTCCTTTTCCAAAAAGACTGTCGGCTGCAGACAAACACCTTTTATTCTGCAGCAAGATAAAAGTAGTACCCTTTAGTTTCCTTTGGATACCCTACGAACAAGCATCTATCAGACTTCGATCTAAGCTTATCTATCTTTAAATGCTTGACATAAGCTGGACATCCCCAGATCCTAAGATGTGAGAGCACCGACTTACGTCTAGTCCATATCTCATATGGAGTTTTATCGACAAACTTGCTGGGCACCTTATTCAAAATATAGCAGGCAGTCTCTAGAGCATATCTCCAAAAAGATATTGACAAACTAAAAAAGTCCATCATTAATCAGACCATGTCTAACAAGGTTCGATTCCTCCTCTCTGACACACCATTATGTTGTGGTGTTTCAGGAGGGGTCCATTGTGAGAGAATCCCATCCTCTTTCAGATATGTCAGAAACTCACTGGTGAGGTTTTTACCTCCTCGATCTGATCGAAGGATCTTAATACTCTTTCCAATTTATTTCTCTACTTTAGCACAGAATCGTTTGAATATTTCAAATGATTCTGACTTATGCTTCATAAGATAGACATACCCATACCTCGATAGATCGTCTGTAAACATAATGAAGTAGTAGTATCCTCCTCTGGCACTTATGTTCATAGACCCACATACATCAGTATGTATTAGACCTAGGATATCACTGGCTCTTTCACCTTTTCCTTTAAAAGATGACTTAGTCATCTTACCAAGTAGACAAGATTCACAGGTAGGCAATGATTCACAATCATCTATCTCAAGGACATATTTCTTAATCAACCTGTCAATTATATTCTTGTTCACATGATCAAGCCTACAATGTTAAAGATAGGATTCGCTGACATTATCTATTTTGGGATATTTACTAAGTGTGTACACTACATTAACAGGCCGTGATATTATGTATATGTCATATTTTAATTATCCACGCAAAATTGTAGTATCATTTACAATGATATCACAAAATTTATCCTTTATTATAAACTTGTAACCAAGTTTGGCTAAAAGGCCTACAGAAATGACATTCATCATAAAGGAGGGACAATAATGACAACCATCTAACATGACACTACTGGACTTGAAGACAAGCTACAAGGTTTTCAAGATCAGAACTGGAACAAGGCTTCTATCTCCAATGTTAAGGAACCGCTCCTCCTCTCGAAATTTTCTACTTATCTGCAGTCCCTGCAATGAATTACATATATTAATAGGACTTTCAGTATCCAATACCCAAGTAATAGTATCACAAACAGAGAAATTACAAAGTGTTATCATATAAATACCTTGTGAAGCAACTACTTGCCTCTTTTTCTTGTTCTTAGGTCTAGTTGGGTCAAGGATGGCTATATAAGCAGGATAATTTCTTTTTCAATGACCCAGCTTCTTACAGAAAAAGCACTCTACCTGGCTCTTGTCAACTTTTGATGGTTTGCTCTGCTTGGGATCGGCGGCACAAGATTTTTGCATCTTTTTCTTCTTTCCTCTCCTAGAGGATCAACGTCCTATAGATGAACCTCCCACAAAATTTATTGGCTCTTTTTGGAGCTGATGATCTTTCTCAAAAATCTGCAGTAACCCTAGCAAACTATGGTAGTTTACTGCAAACTTCGTCATTCTATAATGACTGAGAAAGGGTAGGTAGGATTTCAGTAGCGAATTGAGGATAGCATCCTTGCCTAACTGTTCATGCAACGGAAAGCCAAGTTTGCTAAGACGTTCAATCTGCTCAATCATGTATAATACATGATCGGTGACTGAAGCTCCCTCTCGCATATAGGCATTGAATACTGTGCAAGAGGTTTTATGTCTCTCTGCATCCTCAAAGGTGCCGAAGGACTCATTCAACATTTGAATCATTTTCTCAGACTGCGCATCCTCGAACTTATAACTAAGTTCATCGTTTATAGCTGCCCTCATCACGCAACGCATAATCGTGTGATCATTGAGCCACTTCATGTAAGTGTCTCTTGCAGCACGAGGAGCATTGGCTGCAGATTCTTCAGGTGCCTGATCCATAAGGACATACAAAATCTTCT
The DNA here is from genome assembly GCF_000442705.2 of Elaeis guineensis. Taxonomy (NCBI): domain Eukaryota; kingdom Viridiplantae; phylum Streptophyta; class Magnoliopsida; order Arecales; family Arecaceae; genus Elaeis; species Elaeis guineensis. The sequence continues at coordinate 71,181,018 of NC_026004.2, read as the reverse complement.
CATACTCCAACACGATCTTTAACATTCGATACCAGCTATCGAAGTTGGGTCCGATGAGCTTGTCACTGTCCAATAGCGAATGAAGGGATAGTGTATTGACCATAACTGAAAGGAGAAAATACTAACTATTAGTATATGAATTATTTTTTTAATTCTGAAAATATGAACTTTAGTCTAAAGATCTTCCCACTATTTTTTGCGAATTGGTAGCCTTTACCTCCAACTCGAAGAATTACATTAATCTCTTAGCGGGTACTAGAATCCACATGGACTGCATTCGAGCCCGAGTGTGGCTCGACCAACCCTAGTGCATCCATGGGTAGGTTCATAATCAATTGTTTCTCCAAACAACTTCTAACATTGGATTTTGCCCCAGACTTTTCTTCAGCAGGCGTGTGGTGCCTCTACTAAAAATCATGATTAGATCCAACCATTAACATGACACATCAAGTGCATCCAACAAATGGATATCCAGGTCCGAGTGTGGCTCGGCCAATCTAAGCATTAATCTAAAGGTACATCATGATGGTTATATGATGAATGACAATTCTAATACGTAATAGACACCAGGCGTGTGGTGCCTCCAATGTCTATTTGAAATATTGGACTCATTATCACACACCTTAATGGGAGGCAATGACCAAGTTATCTCATAACTTTATCACCTTATGGATCTAATAATTTAGAAGATTTGATTTCATTGACCTGAGAATAAGAGAAGAAGTCAACCTGCAAGCTGCAAATCCTTCCACTGACTTCACCAAGTCATGTAAAGGATTAAACACAAGCTGATCTAAAAATACCTAAATCAGTCACACTGATTCACCTTAATGGTATGGGTCTACACCAATCGACTAGTGACCTAATCAAAATATAATCTACCATGTTGGCTAGGTAAGTGAGATTAGTGGGAGAGATCTGCCCTTAACTCACCGTAAACACATCTAGGTGAATAGCTCTCAATTAAAAATCACTTGATCGAGTCTGCCAAATTTACCTTAGACACCAACTGGTTAATTAATTTTAATTTGATATACCAGAAGATTCGGGCTCAACCACGGAGCCATGATCATGATCCATTTATTAGGGTCAAACATATGGACTTGATCAAACTTTAACTATTGAGATTGATTTAGAGAAATACTGATCTAATCTTATTCAACACTTGATTAGACTTAATCAATTTCTCTACTTGGTCCATATATGTTCCTAACCCTAGGTCTAACCCATTAAAAGGACCTGATCCATGCTAATCCTTTGCTCATCATATTATGTGGTGTCTTAATGATCTTTAATTCTCAATTCTAGATCATTCAAATTTAATTCAAAATTAAGTGTGTGAAATGTGTGTTTCAGTTTGTAGGACTATTCTACAAGGATTTCAAGTGAAGCATACCATATATTTCAATATATGAAATAAATTTTTATAATATGTTTAACAATTAAACATACATAGGTATGATCTAAACTTTATTCATACATCTCATGTATCATGACAGCTGTTGAGTATAAAATACCCCTCCGGTCGAAGTTTGTAAAAGACCGACCCTTCCAAGGCTCTTCCGAATTCCGACCTTGTGTGTGGCGTCTCTCCGAACCTCCTCGATCGTCCGGACTTCTTCGATAATGAACTTCTGCATTCATCTACTGGGCCGCCCCAAAAGCTCTCTGGGCCTCACTGCCAGCTGACCTTCTACAGTAATCAACTATTCTCCAAATCCCTTCAGGACTTCTTCCGACCGCGGATGACCCTATTCCGAACTTCTTTCAAACTTCGTTAGCATTCGAGCTTCTTCGACAACAAGATTTCTACAGTAACCAGACTCTATCCAAGTTTCTACGACGGTCGACCGCCTTTCGGACCCCAACCGAGCTCCCACGAGAGCCGAACTTCTACTACGAGCGATCTACTCCGAATTCCTATAACGGACTGTCTACCCCAGATATCTACTGTAAGCAAATTCTATTCGAGCCTCTACTGTAAATAAATTTCTTCCGAACTTCTATTACAGGTAGACTTCAGTCGAGCTTCTTTGTAGCCGGATCCCAGACGAGCTTCTACCATGGGGCAGGATCCACCAGCCAAGTCGTTACTCCGAGCTCCCACGACAATCGATCTTCGACCGAGCTTCTACAATAAGCGACCTCCTTTCGGCCTCCCGCAAGAACCAGACTCTGTCCGAACTTCCACAGTGGATAGATTCCGGACGAGCTTCTGCAAGAACCAGACTCCGTCCGAGCTTCCACAGTAGACGGATTCCGGACGAGCTTCTGCAAGAATCGGACTCTGTCCAAACTTTCACAGCGGATGGATTTCGGATGAGCTTTTGCAATGGATGGGCTCTAGCAGCGAGATTTCTGCAACAACCGATCGCCTCCGAATCCCTCAGACTCCTCCAGCAGACGAGCCTCCCTAACGCCATCCGAAGTCCACCACTGGCCGACCTTCCGCCAGATTCTTCATGAAATCGGACTCCTCCGACAGATAATCTTCAGACGAGCTTCCACATCAGGCAAATCTCAGACGGACTTCCCTAGCAATCGGACTCCTATCGGACTTCGCCAACAAAAAGTCTTCATCCGAGTCTCTACAGCAGATGGTTCTCACCTGTAACCTCAGCGCCCAAGGCCTTCGACAACAGTAAACTCGTCAGTAACCTCAGAAACGTCTGAGCTTCTCCTAGATCAACGAGACAGAGAACCATTCCACTCCATCAGACATCCCAACCGAGCTTCAGCTGACAGATCCGAACTCTCTAGCAAGCCACAACAAGGGCCGCTACCCTGCTCCACTCTCTGCAACAGATTCCACATGACTCCACCACTCTCTGCAATGGATTCCACACGGCTCCACCACTCTCTGCAACAGATTCCATGCGGCTCCACCACTCTCTGGCAGGCCACAACGAGGGCCGCTACCCTACTCCACTCTCTGACAAGTCACGACAACAGACACCACTCTCTGCAACAAACTCTGAACGGGCTACTGACGCCACTACTCTCCGCAACAAACTCTGGACGGGCCACTGACGCCACTACTCTCCACAACAAACTCTGAACGGCCCATTACCAGGCAGTTACGGACGTCGCTGTCAATCAGTTACGCTCCTCCATCTATAAGAGGGACCCCCCAGATACGTTATTCTCTAAGCTCTAAACTCTATCCCGAAACTCTACTAAAATTTTCACTCGAGCACTCCATTTCTGTTGAGGCAGAGTACTGACTTGAGCATCGGAGGGTCTTGTCGGAGCACCCCCAACTCTGGTTTAGACTTTTCTTGCAGGTTCCGATGGTGACTGCAGTCATCTCAACTCCAGCAACTCCAACTTCGGCGGAATTCTACACCAACAGAATTGGTGCTAGAGGAAGGGCCTGCGTGTCTTCACAGTACCCTTGTTCTTGAAGGAGTGCTCAACAGAACTGCCTCCAGTTATCTTCTCCGACGTCCTTCTCTCCTTCCCCTATTTGATCTCCACTTGATGCCTCCCCGAAAGGCATCCACCAGGCGATCCACAGCCTCCGCGATCAGATCTCAAGCTCCGACCTCACCTCCAGTTTTTTAGGTTCCTCCTCCTCCAACAGCGACGGTCGGTATGGAGCCATTCGACCTGCTAGTTCAGCAAGTCAGAGACCTCACCAAAGTAGTGCAGGCCATGCAGCAGCAGCAATAGCCACAGGCGTCAATGCGGTTGGAAAGGGCATCGTCGAAGTTCCAAAATCCGACAGTAGGACAGGCCACTTGGGCCAGTCATCCTATCTTCCCCGAAAAGAGGAATCCGAGGGTGGAGAGCCCTCAGTCTGATCACGATTTCACTCCCGGAGGATCCCTACCTCCACTCTACCAGAAGACCCTCGAGACTCACAGTCGAGAGGACCTCCTGGATCGAAGGCTCCAGGAGATGAACCGACGGATCGAAGAACTCCGCCACGCTCCCCCTGCTTATGGTGAGGACATCTGTACTGACCCTCCCTTCTCTCAAATGATCATGCAGGAACCGATCCCGCCGAACTTCAAGCTCCTCCAATTCGAAAACTATGATGGGACCTCGGATCTGATTGACCACCTGGAGGCCTTTCGGATAATGATGCTGCTCCATGGCGCGCCAGACGCCATTCTGTGCCAAGCTTTCCCATTCACTCTGAAGAGAGCAGCAAGGAACTGGTACTCGATGTTGAAGTCAAGTACCATCTTCTTCTTTGACCAGATGAGCCACCAGTTTGCGGCTCATTTTGTTAGCAGCCGGCGCCCCCAGAGAGGTTCGAAGTCCCTCATCAACATCAAGCAAAGAGAGGGAGAATCCATCCGAGCTTACATCAACCATTTCAACATCACCGCATTGGAGGTCCGGAATTTAGACCAATCGATCGCGATGGCCGCCCTGAAGGACGATCTTCAGAAGAACGATCTCTTATTTTTCCTGAAAAAGAAGTATCCCAGAAACTTTGCTGATTTGCTGGCTCGGGCCGAAGGATATGCCCGAGCAGAAGAAGTCTTCAAGATGAAGGATGAAGAGACTGCGAAGGAGTGGCAGGCGGAAGACTCAAGCAAGCCCGCAATTGAAAAAGGGCCGAGTGAAGCTCGATCGCGTTCTCGAACTCCTCCCGGACACAGGCATGTTCAGACTCCTCCCCGAGCTCGTAAGCAGAGAAGCCCAGACCACAGAGTTTGGCAAAGCTCTCCCCTTAGAAGATTTCACAGTTACGCCCCTCTCAACGCATCGAAAACTCAAGTGCTGATGGAGGTTAGGGAGCAGCTGCTAAGGACGGAAAGGATGCGCTCGCACCCCGGGAAGTGCAACCCAAACAAATTCTGCCTTTATCACCGTGACCACGGCCACAACACGGAAGAATGCATTCAGCTCCGAGACGAAATCAAGGAGCTTATCAGGCGAGGTCGGCTTGACAGATTCATTCGACGCCGACCTGAAGGTAGGAAAGACCGGCCTAGGGCCCTGCCGCAGTCGGAGCTGCCAAGGAGGGAGGAGCAGCCTGAAGATCAACCTCCGATTGGGATTATCAACTCCATCTCAAGAGGACCCCGACGGGGAGTAAACCTTCTGCGGCTATAGGATTCGAAAAATCTATGAATGTATTACCAACAACTTTGCCCTAAATAAAAATTTCTTTCATATTTGCATATTTTTTCTTTTGGCATAAGCTTATAACGACAGGAAGTAACTCCCCCATACAAATGAAATTAAGTGTGTTAGGAACAGGAGGAGAACCTTATCCTAACATGAGCAAAGTCAAAGGCCCGATTTCTTAAAGACCAGATGGGGGGAGAGGCCCTTGCAACGGTCCTTATGTGCCCCCACAGCCTTGTTAGGAACAGGAAGAGAACCTCGTCCTAACATGAGCAAAGTCGAAGGCCCGATTTCTTAAAGACCAGATGGGGGGAGAGGCCCTTGTAACGGCCCTTATGTGCCCCCACAGCATTGTTAGGAACAGGAGGAGAACCTCGTCCTAACATGAGCAAAGTCAAAGACCTGGTTACTTAAAGACCGGATGGGGGGAGAGGCCCTCGCAACGGCCCTTATGTGCCCCCACAGCCTTGTTAGGAACAGAAAGAAAACCTCATCCTAACATGAGCAAAATCGAAGGCCTGGTTACTTAAAGATCGGATGGAGGAAGAGGCCCTCGAACGGCTCTTATGTGCCCCCACAGTCTTGTTAGGAACAGGAGGAGAATCTCGTCCTAACATGAGCAAAGTCGAAGGCCCGATTTCTTAAAGATCGAATGGGGAGAGAGGCCCTTGCAACGGCCTTTATGTGCCCCCACAGCCTTGTTAGGAACAAGAGGAGAACCTCATCCTAACATGAGCAAAGTCGAAGATCCGGTTACTTAAAGATCGGATGGGGGGAGAGGCCCTCGCAACAGCCCTTATGTGCCCCCACAGCCTTGTTAGGAACAGGAGGAGAACCTCGTCCTAACATGAGCAAAGTCGAAGGCTCGGTTACTTAAAGATCGGATGGAGGGAGAGACCCTTGCAACGGCCCTTACGTGCCCCCATGCCCTGTTAGAAATAGAAGGAGAACCTCGTCCTAATATGAGTTGAAACTAACTGTTGGGAACAAGAGGAGAACCCCAACCTGACGTCAACAAAGGCTCGATCAATCAAGATCGGATAAGGAGGAAAGCCTCCTCAACGGCCCCTCTACACTCTCACGACCCTGTCAAGAGCAGAGGGAAGACCCTCACTCGAACACAGAAGAAAAGAGGGAGATGAAAAGGAAAAGCGACGAACTACACCAGCGATAAATGAAAAACGAACTACACCAAAGACATAAGGGACCTCATCTCAACGAGGAAGGATACTCCTACCAAAAATCCTCAGTCGCTAAGAGGGAACCCACACAGGCCGAGAAGAAATCAACTTCCTCAAAGTAACAAGAAGTTCGGGCCCCTAAGCTCGAGCACCGGGAGGAAGCGTAAAACTCAAATGACCTCGAAAGGACCTATGGTTATAAACAAAAAAGGCAAATCAACACAGCGACGACCAGGAACCTTCAAACAACGCCGACATCGAATCAGACGGAAGACAAAAGAAGTTCAGTAAACGACGACTCGAAGCAAGAACAAACAAGAAATTACAAATTACACCAACGCCAAACGAGATGGAAGACAAAGGAAGTTTGGTAAACAACCATTTAATACCAGAATGGACAAGGTAATAGACAATTTCATTTTCATTTCATTGGCGAAGTATACATTACAAAGCCCTGAAGGACAAAAACAAAAAGAGAAACGACTAGAGAAGAAAAGAATACATAAAAAAAAAAGAGGAGAAAAGTTCTAAGGAAGCTCGGCTTCATCAGACTTCGAACTCTCGGTTCCGGCCATCGTCGAAGATTACTTTAAGTACCTGACTTCTTCTTCCAGCCCCCTTTTTGGATCAGCAATTACTCCAGCGTTATCTTGAAAGTACATGTAGACGCCATCTTTTCCGCGCCATGGTTCCCGCTGGCTCACAATGACGGTGGGCATGACCTTCTTTCTGAGGTCAGGTTCCCCCTCATAGTAACGGCAGGCATCACCTTTTTTCTGAGGTCAGGTTTCTCCGCACAATGACGCACACCGAGAAGCACTCACGGTCGAAGATGTGCCTAGGCGCGAGCTCTGGATGATCAAGGCGAAATACGACCGGATCTGTCTCTTTAACCCTCACCTTCTTCGCTGACCCGAAAGTTGCAGCGTCTTCCCACTTGTGGGCTTTGAGATTCTGGGCTAACATCCGAGCTGCGTCCGCACCCATATCTGCAATGAAGGACGATCGGCACAGTCTATGAACGAGGCCGCAGAAGCGGAGAAAGTTCTGGGGCTAAACTAGGCTGGTATGAGGGATGCAGGGATGCAGAGATGAGGATGACTCGAAGGATGCCTAAGGCCAACAGGGAAGGATCGAGGAAACTCCCGTGCAAAGTGAAATCCCTGAAGGGGGGAGACGGGTTTAAATAGGCGATGGGGTTCGAAGCAATAATGACTGCAGGACTCCTCTGGTCAGTCCATGACCGCCGCATGGCCCACTCGCCATGGCAAGCGGCTGAAGGTGGCTGACAATTAGTAAAACCATTATTGCATCGTACTTGGGGCAGCACTCCGACGAAAATTCCAAAAAGAAGAAATCTTTTTCGAAAAGGCTTTAGTACCAGCATGCCGAACATTAAAATATCTGGCAACCATCGAGTACGAAAATCGAGAAGAGCAACTTTGACCGTGAGAATTTCTCTGTACTTTCTTCATTCGGAATCTGAACTCGAAAGTAGGGGGACTGGTGTTGGGTATAAAATACCCCCCCGGTCGAAGTTTGTAAAAGACCGACCCTTCCAGGGCTCTTCCGAATTCCGACCTTGTGTATGGCGTCTCTTCGAACCCCCTCGACCGTTCGGACTTCTCCGATAATGAACTTCTGCATTCATCTACCAGGCCGCCCCAAAAGCTCTCTGGGCCTCACTGTCAGCCGACCTTCTATAGTAATCAACTATTCTCCGAAACTCTTCCGAACTTCTTTCGGTCGTGGATGACCCTATTCTGAACTTCTTTCGGACTTCGTCAGCATCCGAGCTTCTCCGATAATAAGATTTCTACAGTAACCAGAACTCCATCCAAGTTTCTACGACGGTCGACCGTCTTTCGGATCCCAACCGAGCTCCCATGAGAGCCAAACTTCTACTACGAGCGGTCTACTCCGAATTCTTATAGCGAACTGTCTACCCCAGATATCTACTGTAAGCAAATTTCATTCGAGCCTCTACTGTAAACAAATTTCTTTCGAACTTCTATTACAGGTAGATTTCAGCCGAGCTTCTTCGTAGCCGGATCCCAGACGAGCTTCTACCATGGGGCAGGATCCACCGGCCAGGTCGTTACTCCGAGCTCCCACGATAATTGATCTTCGATCGAGCTCTGACAATAAGCGGCCTCCTTTCGGCCTCCCGCAAGAATCAGACTCCATCCGAACTTCCACAGCAGATGGATTTCAGACGAGCTTCTGCAAGAACCAGACTCCATCCGAACTTCCACAGCGGATGGATTCCAGACGAGCTTCTGTAAGAATCGGACTCCGTCCGAACTTCCACAGCGGATGGATTCCGGACGAGCTTTTGCAACGGACCGGCTCTAACAGCTGGATTTCTACAATTACCGATCGCCTCTGAATCCCTCAGACTCCTCCAGTAGATGAGCCTCCCCAATGCCATCCGAAGTCCACCACCGGCCGACCTTCTGCCAGATTCCTCATGAAATCAGACTCCTCTGGCGAATAATCTTCAGACGAGCTTCCACATCAGGCAAATTCCAAACGGACTTTCCTAGCAATTGGACTCCTATCGGACTTCGCCAATAGAAAGTCTTCATCCGAGTCTCTACAGCAGATGGTTCTCACCTGTAACCTCAGCGCCCAAGGCCTCCGACAACAGTAGACTCATCAGCGACCTCGAAAACGTCCGAGCTTCTCCTAGATCAACGAGACAGAGAATCATTTTGCTCCATCAGACATCCCAATCGAGCTTCAACTGACAGATCCGAACTCTCTGGCAAGCCACGACAAGGGCTGCTACCCTACTCCACTCTCTGCAATGGATTTCACGCGGCTCCACCACTCTCTGCAACAGATTCCACGCGGCTCCACCACTCTCTATAATGGATTTCATGCGGCTCCATCACTCTCTGACAGGCCACAACGAGGGCCGCTATCCTACTCTACTCTCTGGCAAGTCACGACAATGGACACCACTCTCCGCAACAAACTTTGAATGAGCTACTGACGCCACTACTCTCTGCAACAAACTCTGGACGGGCCACTGACGCCACTACTCTCCGCAACAAACTCTGAACATCCCACTACCAGACGGTTACGGACGTCACTGTCAATCAGTTACGCTCCCCCATCTATAAAAGGGATCCTCCAGATACGTTATTCTCTAAGCTCTAAACTCTATCCCGAAACTCTACTAAAATTTTCACTCGAGCACTCCATTTCTGTTGAGGCAGAGTACTGACTTGAGCATCGGAGGATCTTACCGGAGCACCTCCAACTCTGGTTTAGACTTCCCTTACAGGTTCCGATGGCAACCGCGGTCATCTCAACTCCAGCAACTCCGGCTTCGACGGAATTTTGCACCAACAACAGCTTTTAGATCAATACCAATTACATCATATTTTACATATAATTCAGATATAAAATAATTTTATATCTGAATTTTATCTTATTATAATGAATCATAGATCATTTTAGATCTAATCTAAATATATTTATGATCAAAATAATACATAAAAATTATTCACTTTTCTTCTTCATGAAACTGGATCACAACGACACCCTTACACATCATAAGAGAACCCATCGAATAGGCAAAAGAGAGATTAATCTCTTTAATTTCTTATGATCAGATGGTCTGGTGATCTCATCAATCTGAGTACTAAGCTACTAAGATCTAAAATCTAATTTCATATATAATTACATCAATATGCAACTATTGATAAAACTATTTTATGTCATGAACATATCCTTGATCTCATCAATTATGTTCTTCATTTAATCCAATTAGATTTGATGTATCATATACATCATATCAAATCTAAAACTTATCTTATATTGATTATAAAATATTAATTTTAAATTTGATATCAAATAAAAAAATAATTAAATACAAATATGAATGCATAAGGAATTAATTTCTGATAAAATCTGTTTTCGCACAGTGCTGAATTATAATAGGATTCAGATCTAAATATCTATCAAAATAGATCTAATTTAAATCTGAAATAATCTTTACTTTATAAAAAAATAATAAAATTATAATTTTATTAAAATAGATTTAAAATAGATTTTTAATTTATATTATTTTTCATCAAAAATTTAGTAATAGCAGAATTCTGTTATAACAGATTTATAACAACCTCAATCAACCATTGATTAAGTACCTCTAATCCAATCAAAATCAGATCAAAAATTTTATATAAATAGATTTAAATGAGATTTAATATTATATAAAAAATTTTAATTATATCTCATATAAATAATCATAAAAAATTCTATTTTGCATGTATATATTTCAAATCTACTCTGATAAGGGAATAGTTTCCCTCTAGAATGCCCACATTGCATCTAAGAATTTTTTTTAATGTTCTACTTGTTTAAAGATTAAATTTTTATCTAAATCATAATGGAATCAAGGATCAAATCTTAAATTATCTAATATAAATCTTTGCGGAGGCCTGAATATACAGATCCTCTACTTCGCATGCAAGTCAGATGCCGTAGGAAAGTAGAATGAACTCCAATCTAATTAGCTTCGTAACTCAATCAATCGAGAGATGAGATATGATGATGTGACACCTCATACTAGCAGGTAGGATGTTCAAGAAGGATCCACATCCAAGGAGAGGAGGCGACAACAAAGGGAGAGATGTAAAAGATAAAGGACCTCTCTCTTCACATGCTTGTCTCTCTCTCTTTTTCTCTTCTCTCCATTTGATTAGTTTGCTATTCTATTCTCTTCTTTCATCTATAGATAGAGATCCTCTCTATTTATAGATGATTCTCATGATCTACTGAGAAGAGGACTCTTTATTCAAATCTGATTTGAATTGATCCAATACTCATGAAAGAATGACTCCTACATGAGATATAATTGCCATCACTTATGACATCCACTTTGCACCTACTCCCACACCCACTTGGGATACCCCAAATAAGCACTAAACTAATTTTTGGTCATGCTTTACAAGTAGGATACTCATATCTCATCCAAAACAGGTCCAATTCGAATCTGATTCGAAGTCGGTTCGAAATAATTTCGAAAGACTGTTAATTCTAAACTCTTTAGAACTTTTGTACCAAATCTAACTTAAATTTTAGATCTATTTAAGTCTAATTAATTTAGATATAATTTGAAATTAATTAATACTTAAATCTAATCTTTCATATATTTCATGGATCATAGATAGAAATTGTTCATTCTCAAGATTGAACCTGAACCTCATGTGTAGTGCTAGCTAGACATAGTCAACTTTTCAATTTCATTTGACCCGTAACTCAATTCTCAATCAAGTTAGCTTATATGTTTAATCAAGTCAAGTACTTTCAGATTGAACATATAAATATGGGGTCAATTCCTTCCTACTTTGTCTGACTTGTGTGTATGACTCCATAGGTTCAAATACTAAGTCGGTAGCATAAGAACCAATTCCTACACTAATCGAAATACCATTTAGCAATGGTTTCCGACGTCCAGATAGATCAAATTATTACAAAAAAATATTTCAGAACCTATACTCACAGTTACTGCATAATTCATCCTTTTGATCCTGAATGCTCTAGAATGGTCTTAGGTTAACTATCAATCGAGATTGCTTCATCCACATTGTATTTCAACCTTTCAAATCTATCTCATAGATTACCCTAGCCAAGGCTTTACTAAATTAAAATACAGTGATACATCAATTTCAATAATCTGTAGGGGTCAATCCTATCTTGATCTATACACAGATTTCGCAAGTACTTGACTGTACCCAGTAGCCTTCCATCACTGTATTAAAAATTCAAGTAGTTCAGCACCAAAGCATAGTGAGTTGCTTGCAAGTCACTATGGTGATCTCAGGTCTGAAAGATATTTATACCTATGTGTTTCGCGAGCAGCTCTTGACAGCAGAATGCTCAGCAAGTGAGTCACTTGTTCAGTAACGATGTACCCTTATATCTCACCTGTATGCCATACCAGTATCACCACACTCCTTGATTAAGAGGATAACCAATCCATATGGTACACAACGACCTTCACTCGATAAACGTCATCATCCCGTAATGACGTATCATTTGATCGCAAACTTATTTAAGAACTATACGATAAATTCTCTTTTTATCATACACTAGCATAGTTCTAGAGACTTCATCACAGTACAAGAGTTCAAAGAAGATGTCACTTTGTGATGAAAAATATCAAAATAACTATTATTCAATAATCAATAATTTATATACAATGATGAACTCAATAGTCACACGATTAGTTTTAAGACATAATTTCCAACAATTGGGCCCAACCCCATCCTTACCCTGGAGTAACTCTTTGCTAATAGAGTGCTTACGTATTTCCGATGCAATTGAACCACTATAACCAGCTGAGAACAATCAACACTAGTAGCATGCCCGTACATCTACACTAGTGGAAGACCTATGGACTTAATATTTATGAAAAAGTTTAGGTTTAGATCTCATCTAATCAGTCATCATATGATTGATCTAATTGGTATGGATTAAACTAAAATGCTAAGTAACCTTATTCAAGATTCAATCTCCCAAATTGGTCAGATAAGTGAAGATCGATGGGGATCCCCCCGTTGCTTTCTTTAGACATCAATAAGTTAATCAGATCAACTAACAAAATCAATTAAATAGTCACCTCTCAATTACTTACCTTAGATACCAATAGGTCAATTGATCTAAATAGGTTAGCTCAAGCGAATCAGGCTCAAACCATCGAGTCGAATTAGATCCTTAGGTTAATCGATTTTACATATGAGATTTAATCGATTTGATCAATAATAATTACTTGATCATATAACTTAATTGAACTAATCCTAACCAACACTTGACTCAGTTTATTAATTATTTAATTAAATTAAACCCATAACATTCAAATCAAAAACTCTAGATGCAATATAATTACATGGCCTAATTTTTGATATTTCTATAACCAAAATCCTCATGCATGTTACAAATTTCAGATTCTAAAACTAAATTTTAGATCTAAATTCTTTACTTGAAAGATAAGTTTTAAATCATGAAACTAATTTTCAGATTTAACATATAAATATATATCTCATATATGTATATAAAATTTAGATCTGAATAAAAATTCAGATCATAGCATGATATCATATATCTCATATATAAATTATGAATCATATTAAAAATAAATTTTTGACCTAAATATATAATCATATATCTCATATATATATCACAAATCAGGTTAAATTAATTTTCAGATTTATGCATGCATCTATATATCACATAATTATAAATTAGAAACTATTTTAGAACAAAATTCAGATCTATATATGTTTTCATTTATCGACTATATATTTTAAAATTAAATTTAAAATAAATTTTAAATCTAAAATACTCATCTATACATCTCATATATCAAAGAAAAATTAGATTCTAAAACTCTTTTCAAAATATGTGTGTTAATTTCATGCATATGAAACCTGTGGCTCTGATACCACTATTGGAATTTCTATATCAGGGTATGCATGTATGTTTTAATTTTTTTTTCTAAATAATATAGTAAAATAGAAGATTAAAATATCTTTTAATCTACATCATACATGTATAAAATATAAACCACTAGGATCTACTTCATATGCTAAAATTGAATATATGCTGAAATTGAATATGTGATCGAATCACATATCCATTTAATAATTTCTTTCTTCAAATTTGAATTTGAAAAAGAAGAGGCTCTTTCTTAACCACGCAAGTATTCGATCTCTATGGGTATCCACTCAGGATCAACCTGGAATAGCCCTCTTTGATATTGATTTTTTTCTCTAAGAAAAATCAATCTGCGAATCTGAACGAAGTCTGGATCGTGATCAACTCTTTGATCATTTTCTAGATCTTCTTCTTCTCTTCTTCTCTTGCTTTTCTTCCCTAGATTATGAAGCAACTAGAGACTAAAACCAGTAAGCAATAGGGGATGCCCAAACACCTTTGGCCGTTGAAGATGGAGGATGCCCAAGGTATGGGCGTTGGATCTCCAAGGAAGAAGAGGGGAGAAGAGAAAGAGGGGGCGTGGGCTCTTCAAAGAATGCATGGGGCTGCTGGTTGAAGTATCTAGAGACCTTAAGGAAAATCCCTTTAAATAAACATAAGGTTTAAATCTTATTCAAAACTAAACAACCACTTAATATAAGTCCTACTTGCATTAGAAATCCTTATTCTTTTAGTTATTTTACTCCCTTTAGAAGATCCTTTAGGCACTAACTATTAGGGCCTTTGCCTCCACAAAAATATACCTAATATGACACCCATGGGATGCCCCATAATGGTTTCACATATCCTCTAACAGATGGACACACCTAACTTGATCAAATCAAGTGGCGTCTAATAAAAACTATCAAAAAAATTAATTAAAGATTTGAATCCTTAATTTATTTGATCTAAATCCTTAGGCACCCAACAATTGAAGCCTAATGAATCTAATTTATTTAGGTTATTAGTAGATAATTAAATTTAAATTAATCTTATGAAATAAAAAATTTAAATGCAAAGAAGAAATTGGATCCAACCATGTGCTAGCAAAGTTATCCTGAATCTAATAGAGTTTCTCTAAACCCAATTGAGACTTCATAAATTCAATTACTTATTCTAGATCTAATCTCTTTGTTGTGTGATACCATAGGTTCAATTCTATCTGGTAGTGAGATATACAATGATCTCTAATATAGTATTATTGAAACTTTTTTCAATAGATCGAAACAATTCCACTCTAACTCATCAAGGATTGTCGATCCTGAGTAACTCTAGTGAGCTCTCACAATCTACCAATGACACCTAGCAGTATGTAGTGGCAATCCAGTAGAATCAAAAAAGAACCTTAAGGTGTAGTTCATGTGTGATTCAGTCCCTCTATCGTGAGTCCCGACTAGATAGCAGGTCATGGATAAATTGTCAAACCTCATCATCAGTCATATAATAGATTTGATCAGCTCAAGTCCAATTGTAATCTTTATAAAAAAAAATTTTCATCAATCACATTGCTGTAGCCACAGACTCTCAGACTTAGCTTCTCAAATCTCATAGGACTACTTCTTTCTATCAAAATCGATAGATTCCATCTTGATGCGCATCTTACTCCTACAGTGGATCAACTGTCGCCAACATCCACTACAAGGATTCACTGAGATCATATTTATGTATCAGTCAAACTACAGTAGCCTCACTATGAGCAGTTGTACTATTGCAGGTCAAAGGATCATTCACACAACTACAGCATCGAGACAATCACTGATGATCGAGTAGAAATCTAAGTGATCTCTCGTATGGTCATGCTTAGTACTATTTGTTCTCTAACAACTATCCACACTCATCGTTTAGTGTCTCTACACTATAGATCAGAGACTCATCTACTCTGAAGAAAATGATCTGTGTGTCAGTCTATTCGGATCGATCACCATCCTCATGCTGATACTATGATTAAAAATATTTAAGAATTAAATATATATTTCTAATTCTCAATATTTGAGAATATGTATTGAAATGTTAATTTCATAGATGATTCAAGGACACATCACTCTTGAATGAAAATTAAATTTGTCCCTTTTATTGATTAAATCAATGTATTAAGTATAAAATTATGTCCTAATTATATCTCAATGTGTCAACCATATTGACTTTTAGGACATATATCTAACAATAGATAGCTGTTCTTAGGATAGATTTTATTCAAATTGGTGAAGTCGATGCACATGCACTACTTTTCATAGGCCTTCTTGACCAAGATGATATTCGCCAATCAGTCTGGGTATATTGCTTCTCTAATGAAGTCAGCTTTCACTAGCTTGTCCACCTCCTCAGTAGGTAGTGGGACATCACTTTTGGGTCAACGGCCGACTAAGTAATGAGATCCATATTTTTCTGTAAAAGAGTGGTTAGTCGATCTTTTGTTATCTTGTCTAGATGTGAGCCAATCTTCACCATCTCATGTAGATTCTCTTTCCTCAGCAAGACCTCCAGGAGGTCCTCAGATGGCTGGGCACACTCCTCGACCAAATCATCCCGAGTATTCAACCCTATTGGAAGTTCGGATTGGACCTCTACTCAAAGCTTGGGTGCAAAATATTATCGAGCCATAGTTTGATTGCCTCGGATTTGCCCTATTCTATTGTTTGTTGAGAATTTCACCATCAAATAATAGTTCGATACTACGGCCTTTAAAGTCCACAAACTCAGACAGTCAAGGATTGCATTGTAGGCTGAAGGAAGTTTAACTATTAGGAAATTGATTTGAATCGTCATTTGCTGAGATGGGATACCTACTATGATAGGCAACCTAATTATCCCCTCCGAAATCATCGAGCTTTCTAAGAAACTCTGAATTGGGGTATCGAATCTACTCAATTGATCTGGAGTAAATTCCATTTGAGAGAAGATAGAAAAATATAAAACGACGATCGAGCTTTCATTATTAATAAATACACGGTGTACATTATAGTCAGCAATATTTGTAGTTACAACTACTGCATCATTGTATAGGGCTTGTATACCCCTATGCATTTTGCTCGATGAAGATAATGGCATCCTTTAGCCCATCCTCGAGACTCAACCTCTTCACTCTAGATGCCCCCCAGTTATCATGTGGATTTCTCCCCTCAGGGGTCGATCTTTTGCTACCACTTATCCCCTTACCTCTTGTCTCTCCAGCTACGTTGATGCTGGCTGTGGCTAAGGCAAAGAGAGTGGTTGCTGAGGCAAAGAGAGTGGTTATTGAGGCAAAGGGAGTCGTTGCTGAGCCCTTGATGGAGGTCGACATGAAAGTGCTCTCCTTCGGATAAAACAGTCTAACCTCCCCTACCGAATGAACCTCTCAATTTCATCTTGGAGTTGGAGGCCATCTTCAGTATCATGACTATGGTCATGATGATAGAAGTAGTACTTATTTGGATCATAGCGCTCTGGCTTCATCCGCATCTTTGGAGGTTGAGGCAGCTCGACTCGCACCTCCATCAGTATCTCCCCCCTAGAGGCATTCAAAGGCGTATAATTAGTGTACCACGTTTGAGGCGAATTATTCCTTCGTCCCCCGGGAGGGGGCCTATTCTGCCGATTCCTTGGTGGAGATCGGGTCCAATGACGAGGGGAATCTTGGATTTTGGGTGACCTTCTCCAAGGCCCCTAGTGTTTGGAGGAGGAACATTACCTTTATTTTTTCCAGTCGGGGGCTCGAATGGACCCCCATGCTTATCCTAAGCTTCATCGGCGCGTGTGTATTTCTTCGCATGCTTCGGCATATCCTCAAAGTCTCATGGATATGTCTTCTCCAGGGAATAAAGAAGGGCATTTCTCTAAAGCCCTCCTTGGAAGGCTATCATTGTGATTGATTGATCTAAGTCACGAACTTCTAGCATAGGGACATTAAAGCGGGCTGTATACTCCCAGATCGACCGTCCTCCCTATTTAATATGTACCAGAGAGGAGGATAGCTGACATTGCCTCTTAGTTGTAGTAAAATGGGCAACAAACATCTGGCTCATTTGATCAAAGAAATGATTAGAGCCAGACTTCAGGCTAGAATACTAATCTCGAGCTGCTTTCTTTAAAGTAGATAGAAAGGCCCGGCACAAGATTGCATTACTGACCTCTTGCAGTAATATGAGAGTTCTAAAACTCCCTAAATGGTCAGTCGGGTCTGTCAACCCATCATAGGCTTTTAGGTGTGGCATCTTGAACCTTGCCGTTAAGGGTTCCCATAAGATCTCCATGGTGAAAGGGGGGTTGACGTGGAAATCTTTCACTATGGAGATCAGAAGTATCGGCCTGCTCCAGGGCTGGATGCTATATGGCCTTGATTTTGTGATTCATCTCCTAGAGTTGGCAATCCAATCTATCATCACGGACCATAGGTGCATTTGTCCGGGTGATTAGTGACCATCTGAGGTCGAGTCTCTCCCAAATCGAGAAGTAGGCAAGTGTCTTCTACGATCAGGGCTCTGGGGCCGACTCTACCTAGTTTGCCTTCCTTGATCCAGACTTTAATGAGGGGACCAAGGAGAGATTTGAGAGGGTGGCAGCTGCACCTACTATTGAATAGCACCGACCGCCGCCATCAGTGCTTGGACCTGGTCGACCAATAAGGCAAACTGGTCTTGAGTAATACCTTGAGCCGGCTGTATTGGTGGCGGAGGGGCCGATTGTTGTGATGCTGGTGCGTGGTTTTCTCTAGCACCGACGGCGATTCGAGAGGCGATAGATCGCCCTGATTGCTTGAAGGCGATTTTCTTTGGTGGCATGATGCGAAAGAGTGCCATTCCTTTATTTGTTGCTGTTTGTTCCGACTGAAGTCAGAAGGTGAGCGACCGAGGCTTGTCAGGGGTGCTGGAGTGACCTACAAAATAAAGTCCGGACTGGTGGTTTTGCTTCAGTGAGGATCCTCTGACGCTCAAGTCAGGAATTAGAGAACAGCAGAAGCCGCAAGTGATTCTATGAGATGGATTCTTTTACTTGGGTTATCGGGGCTTTGGTTATTTATAGAGAATATGGTGGAACAACCGTGGAAACATACAGTTTTGAGGTTGTTGGGCTGTTCGATGTATCGTTGTGGGCGAGATATTCTGATCCTTATCTGCTCTTGCGGGATTATGGAAAGTTAGTTGCATCTAAGCCTTCTATTTAGGATGGACAGCTACTACACGTATCAGAAAACTGGTTGACCGAGGTAATAGAGGAAGCTCACATGTCAGATGGACCGCATATCAGACTGGATGCAAATAGTTCAATTTCGTGTACTTCAGCTCGGTGTTTGGGTCGGCAACCACGAAGATAGCTCATTGATTTGAAATATGTATGATAGTACATTGATCCGAGGAATCCTGTAATAATGCTTAGCTAATGTTATGCATTATTTGCAACGTTATGTTATTGTTGAGATTAAATAATAATAAAAGTCGATAAGAAGTATCTGCGATTCATCCCTTGAACCGGTGACCGGAACTGTATCATAGTCCGCGTTGATGAACGGTCCGAAACAAGTAATTAATAAGTAGCGTGGGCCGTGCGGACCCAAATTCGCCTCGACGGTCAGAAAAATGGACCGTGCGGACCCAAATTCACCTCGACGGTCAGCCAAATGGACTGCAGCTCTGAGCCAGTGCGCGCTGAAACGTGGCGCGGACACCATATGATGCATATATCCCCAGAAGCCGTCGGAAAGGAAACCAGACAATACCCAAATGGATGGAACTGCCTCACCGATCGGAACCCACCACCGGTGTCTCCCTCCGTCGCTATGCCTCTCTCGGAGACCCTCCCTTTGTTCTATTCCATCTCTCTTCCTCCTCTCTTGTTCTCTCCCCATCAGCGCCCCCCACCGAGGAGTCTCCCTCATCGCCAGGGCGGAGCTGCCGGAGGGCGAGACGGGGCCGCCCGCTGACAAGGCCTCCACTTCCTCGCCTCCTCCAACATCCCCCAAGAAGCCGGGTGGCAAGGGAACCGGATTTGGCAGCGGCGTCGACGCGAAGAAGAAGCGGAAAGGTAAAGAAAGGGGCTCTGTGATCCGACGCTCTCCGGTAAAGGGTACCTCTATGCTCTACTCGGGCAGCAAAAAAGAGGACCCAGCATCACAAGGGCAGCAGAGTGTGAACGAGAGCGCCTTTCTCCTCACCTGGTTGGGGCTCGGCTTTCTAATCCTCGTCGAGGGCGTTGCCTTGGCTGCATCAGGTACTCTCCGTTTGCTGTGGCCTGCATTGCTGCTCATTATCTATCAATCATTTAGGAAAAGGAAGAAGTGCTCGCAGTTTTAGGTCTGGAAGATGCCCTTGTCTCATTTACATTATCTTATTGGGAGATTTCTATCTTGTCAACCAGCATTTTCATAATTAAAAAAAAAAAAAATTTGATCATTAATTGTTGGGAGTTTGGGGAATGTTGGTGCAAAATTCCGTCGAAGTCGGAGTTGCTGGAGTCGAGAAGACCGTGACCGCCGCCGGAACCTGCAAGAGAAGTCTAAACCGGAGTTGGGGTGCTCCGGCAAGACCCTCCGACGCTCAAGTCAGTACTCTGCTTTAACAGAAATGGAGTGCTCGAGTGGAAATTTTGGTAGAGTTTCGAGATAGAATTTTTGAGCTTAGAAAAGAACGTATCTGGGATCCTTATTTATAGACGGAGAGCGTAACTGACTGACAGCGACATCTGTAACCGTCTGGTAATGGGCCGTTCAGAGCCGTGCGAAGTTTGTTACGGAGAGTAGTGGCGTCAGAGGTTGTTCAGGGCCACGTGGAGCTTGTTGCGGAGAGTGTAGTATTCGTTGTCGTGACTTGCCAGAGAGTGATGGAGCTGCGTAGAATTCGTTGCAGAGAGTGGAGCAGGGTGGCGGTTCTTGTTGTGGCTTGTCAGAAAGTGATGGAGCCGCGTGGAATCCGTTGCAGCGAGTGGAGTAAGGTAGTGGCTTTTGTTGTGGCTTGCCAGAGAGCTTGGATCCGTCGGCTGAAGCTCGGCTGGGATACCTGATGGAGCAGAATGGCTCTTTACATCGTCGTTCTAGGAGAGGCTTGGATGTTCCGAGGTCGCTGACGAATCTACTGTTGTCGGACGCTTCGGGCGCTGACATCTCAAGCGGGAGTCACCTGCTGTAGGAGCTCGGATGAAGATTTTTTGTTGGCGAAGTCCGGGGAAGTCCGATCGTTAGAGAAGTCCGTCTGAGATTTATCTGATGTGGAAGCTCATCCGAAGATCGTCCGCCGGGGAAGTCCGATTTTATGGGAAGCCTGGTAGGAGGTCGGCCGGCGATGGACTTCGGATAGCGTTGGGGAGGCTCGGCAGACATCGGAGGCAATCGGCTATCGCAGGGACCTAGCTGCTGGAGCTCGTCCGGAATCCATCCGCCGGAGAAGTAGCTCGGCTGAAGTCTATCTGTAATAGAAGTTCGGAGGGAATTCGTTTACAGTAGAGGCTTGAATGGAATTTGCTTACAGTAGATGTCTGGGATAGACAGCCCGCGGTAGGAGTTCGGAGCAGACCGTTCGTAGTAGAAGTTCGGTTCTCGCGGGAGCTTGATTGGGATTCGAAAGACGGTCGACCGCCGTGGAAACTTGGATGGAATCTGGTTACCGTAGAAATCTCGCTGTTAGGGAAGCTCGGATGCAGACGAAGTCCGGAAGAAATTTGGAAAATAGTTGGTTGCTGTAGAAGGTCGGCTAACAGTGGGGCCCAGAGGGCCTTTGGGGTGGCCCAGTGGATGAATGCAGAAGTTCATTGTCGGAGAAGTCCGGACGGTCGAGGGGGTTCGGAGAGACGCCACACATAAGGTCGGGAGCCGGAAGAGCCTTGGAAGGATCGGTCTTTTACAAACTTCGGCCGGGGGGTATTTTATACCCAACACCAGTCTCCCTACTTTTGAGTTCGGGTTTCGAATGAAGGAAGTACAGAGAAATTCTCATGGCCGAAGTTGCTTCCCTCGATTTCCGCACTCGACGGTTGCCAGATATTTTGACGTCCGGCACGCTGGTACTGGAGCCTTTTTAGAAAAGATTTCTTCTTTTCGGAATTTCCGCCGGAGCGCAGTCCTAGGTACGGTGCCATAATGGTTTTACTAATTGTCGGCCACCTCCAGCCGCTTGCCACGGTGAGTGGGCCACGCGGCGGTTACAGACTGGTCTGAGTCCTGCAGTCATTATTGCATCGGACCCCGTCGCCTATTTAAACTTGCCTCCCCTCTTCGGGGATCTCACTTTGCACAGGAGTTTCTTCGGTCTTTCCTTCCTGGCCTTAGGCGTCCGTTGAGTCGTTTTCATCTTTGTATCCCCGCATCCCTCAGACCAGCTTGGGTTAGCCCCAAAACGTTCTCTGCTTCCGCGGCCTCGTTTATAGACTGTGCTGGTCTTCCTTCGTTGCGGATATGGACGCGGACGCGGCTCAGATGTTAGCCCAGAGTCTGAAAGCCCACGAGTGGGAAGGCGCTGCAACTTCCGGATTGGCGAAGAAGGTGAGGGTAGAAGAGACAGATCTGGCCGTGTTTCGCCTTGAGCGCCCAGAGCCCGCGCTTATGGCACATCTTCGATCGCGAGTGCTTCCCGGTGTGCGTCATCGTGAGGGAAAACCTGACCTCAGGAAGAAGGTCATGCCCGCCGTCACTGTGAGGAGGAACCTGACCTCAGAAAGAAGGTCATGCCCGCCGTCATCGTGAGGCAGCGGAAATCATGGCGCGGAAAAGGTGGCGTCTACATGTACTTTGAAGATAATGCTGGAGTAATTGCTGATCCGAAAAGGGGGACTGGAAGAAGAAGCCAGGTACTTAAAGTAATTCTCGACGATGGTCGGAACTGGGACTTCGAAGTCTGACGAAGCTGAGCTTCTTTAGAGCTGTTTGTGTTATTTTATTTATTTTTTTTTAAAGGCTTTGTAACGTGCACTTCGCCAATGAAATGAAAAAGAAATTTTCCGTTATCTCGTCCTTTCTTTTCTTTTCTTCTTTTTTTTTTTTTGGCCTTCAGGGCTTTGTAATGTATACTTCACCAATGAGATGAAAATGAAATTGTTTATTACCTCGCCCATTCTGGTATTAACCGGTTGTTTACCGGACTTCTTTTGTCTTTTGTCGTATTTGATGTCGACGCTGTTTGAGAGTTCCTGGTCGTTGCTGTGTTGATTTGCCCTTAGGGATTGGAGATTTTCGCCAAGGGTATTTTCTCTCGTCGAAATGAAGTCCCTGGTACTTTTGATGTAGTTCGTTTTTCACCTATTGTCGGTGTAGTTCGTCGCTTTTTCTTCTCGTATCTCCTTTTCTTCTGTGTTCGAGTGAGGGTCTTCCCTCTGTTCTTGACGGAGTCGTGAGAGTGTAGAGGAGTCGTTGAGGAAGCTTTCCTCTTTGTTGATCAACCGAGTCTTTGTTTACGTCGGGACGAGGTCCTCCTCCATCCGGTCTTTAAGAAATCGGGCCTTCGACTTTGCTCATGTTAGGACGAGGTTCTCCTCCTGTTTCTAACAAGGCTGTGGGGGCACATAAGGGCCGTTGTGAGGGCCTTTCTCCCCATTCGGTCTTTAAGAAATCGGGCCTTCGACTTTGCTCATGTTAAGACGAGGTTCTCTTCCTGTTCCTAACAAGGCTGTGGGGGCACATAAGGGCCGTTGTGAGGGCCTCTCCCTCCATCCGGTCTTTAAGAAATCGGGCCTTCGATTTTGCTCATGTTAGGACGAGGTTCTCCTCCTGTTTCTAACAAGACTGTGGGGGCACATAAGGGCCGTTGTGAGGGCTTCTCCTCCCATCCGGTCTTTAAGAAACCGGACCTTCGACTTTGCTCATGTTAGGACGAGATTCTCCTCCTGTTCCTAACAAGGCTGTGGGGGCACATAAGGGCCGTTGTGAGGGCCTCTCCTCCCATCCGGTCTTTAAGAAACCGGTCCTTCGACTTTGCTTATGTTAGGACGAGGTTCTCCTCCTGTTCCTAACATGCTTAAATTCAATTGCATGAGAGAGTTATTTCCTGTCGTTATAAGCTCATGCTAAAAGAAAAATATGCAAATATGAAATTTTTATTTAAGACGAAGCTATTGGTAATACATTCGTAGATTTTTCGAGTTCCATGGTCACAGAAGCTCTGCTCCTCCGAGCTCTTTTAGATAGTACGTTTCGGGCCGGACCACCTCTTTGACCTCATACGGGCCTTCCCAGTTTGGGGCAAGTTTTCCTTGATTCTGAGGTTGTGAGGCAGCGGCTCGCCGCAGCACCAAGTACCCCGCTCTGAAGGCTTTGCTTTTGACTCAGGAGTTGCAGTAGCGGGCTACTTTCTGTTTGTAAGCCACCATCCGAACTTGAGTTATCTCCCGCTTTTCTTCCAACAAGTCGAGGTTGGCCTTGAGATCCTGTGGGTTGCGCTGTTCGTCGAATGCCACGACTCATGCTGACGGAAGCTTGAGTTCTATTGGGATCACGGCCTCTGTCCCGAAAGCTAAGGCAAAGGGGGTCTCCCCCGTGGGCAATCTCTGAGTAGTTCGGTATGCCCATAACACATGATAAAGCTCGTCAGCGCAAGTTTCTTTTGCTTTTTCAAATCTCGCTTTGATGCTTTGCAACAGAGTCTTGTTAGTCACCTCGGCCTTGCCATTTGCCTGAGGATGGGCCACTGAAGTGAAGTTGTGGGAGATATTTAGGTCCTCACAAAATTCAGCAAACTTTGCTCCAGCAAATTGTCGCCCGTTATCAGTAATGAGGGTTTTGGGTAAGTCGAACCTACAGACAATCGATTTCCAGACGAAGTCCTGCACTTTAGCTTCCGTGATTTTTGCCAAAGGTTCAGCTTCGACCCACTTGGTGAAATAGTCTGTTGCCACCAGGAGGAACTTCCGCTGCCCTGATGCCATGGGAAAAGGTCCGAGGATATCCATCCCCCATTGCGCGAACGACCATGGGACACTCAATGGTGTAAGTTCGGAGGCAGGTTGCCTTTGTATATTTGCATATCTCTGACATCGGTCACATCTTCGGACATATTCGACGGAGTCATGGTACATGGTAGGTCAGTAATAACCTCGTCGGAGCAGTTCGTGGGATAAAGACCTGGCTCCCAGGTGACTTCCACAGACTCCCTCGTGTACCTCCTTCAAGACGAAGTCGGCCTCGGAAGGCCGGAGACATTTCAAGAGGGGCAAGGAATACGACCTCTTGTATAGCTTGCCTTCGTAGAGGATATATCTGGCGGCCTGGTTCTTAAGCTTCCGAGCTTCTTTTGCATTAGGAGGAAGAACCCCGTCCCTGAGGTATGTAACTAGTGGATCGATCCAACTGGGTTCATAGCTGATCTCCATCACGGACTGTGATTCTTCCGTGCTTGGACGTTTCAGAACCTCGAAGAAGACTTCTTTAGGCAGTTCGGCCGAAGCCAGCGTAGCCCATTTGGAGAGAAGGTCGGCCCTGGTATTTTCTGATCTCGGGATCTGCCTGATGTCGAAGCTGTCAAAGGTAGGGATGATCTCCCTTACCCTTTCGAGATACCTGGCCATACTGCCCTCCCGAGCTTCATAATTTTCGCTGACCTGTCCTACTACTAATTGAGAATCACTGTAGGCTTGAAGTCGATCTACTTCTAATTCTTTGGCGACTTTTAGTCCTGCAATCAGAGCTTCATATTCTGCTCCGTTATTTGTGGCGGGGAACTCGAAGCGCAGTGCATACTCCGCGATAACTCCATCTGGATTGACCAAGATCAGGCCCGCGCCTGCGCCTGACATGTTGGAGGAACCATCCACGTAGAGGGCCCAAGAACCATCAGGGAGATCGTCTCTTTCTTCGGGGGAGTTCGACCGGGGCCCTGGATTATCGGTTTCATCTTGTCCAAGTTCGGCCTCCTCTGGGATAGTACATTCCACCGTGAAGTCCGCTAATATTTGGGCTTTGATCATTGGCCGATGTCGATAGCTGATGTCGAACTCCGTGAGCTCGACTGCCCATTTCGCGATTCTCCCAGAGGCGTCCGCTCGATGCAGAACCGCCTTGATCGGCTGGTCGGTGAGCAGCGTTATGGTGTGTCCTTGAAAGTAAGGTTGGAGCCTTCGAGCTGCAATCAACAAGGCGTAAGTTAGTTTCTCTAACTTAGTATACCTGGTTTCGGCGTCTCTCAATACTCGGCTTATGTAGTAGATCGGTCGTTGAATTTTTGCTTCTTCCTTAATCAGAACTGCAGCGAGGGCTATAGGGGAGACCGCCAGGTATAGGAACAATTCCTCTCCAGGCTCGGGTTTTGCCAATAGTGGTGATGAGCCGAGGTAATTCTTCAGCTCCTCGAATGCCTGCTGACATCTAGTGGTCCAACAGAAGTTCTTTGGCTGCTTGATGGTCCGAAAGAAAGGTAGGCTTCGCTCGGCCGATCTCGAGATGAAGCGATTTAGAGCCGCTACTCTCCCGATAAGGTGCTGAACCTCCTTTATTGACCTCGGGGCGGTCATCTCCTGGATGGCGCGAATCTTTTCTGGATTTGCCTCGATCCTGCGCCCCGATACCATGAAGCCCAGGAATTTCTCTGAGATTACTCCAAAAGCGCATTTGGCTGGGTTCAGCTTCATCTTGTATTTTCGAAGGGCGCTGAAGGTCTCCTCAAGGTCGGCGACGTGGTTCATCGAGGATTTGCTCTTTACGAGCATGTCGTCCACGTAGACCTCCATGTTGCGGCCGATCTGTTATTTGAAGATCTTGTTCACTAGTCGCTGATACGTCGCCCCTGCGGTTTTGAGGCCAAAAGGCATGACCCTGTAACAATAAAGGCCATGGTTAGTAATAAAAGCGGTTTTTTCTTCGTCCTCTGGCGCCATCCTGATCTGATGGTAGTCGGAGAACGCATCCATGAAGGTGAGAAGCTCGTGGCCCGAGGTTGCGTCTACTAGTTGGTCGATTCTGGGCAGAGGGTAACTGTCCTTCGGGCAGGCTTTATTCAGTTTTTTGAAGTCTATACACATCCTCCATTTGCCATTCGTCTTCTTAACCAGGACCACATTGGAAATCCAGCTCGGATAGTTGATCTCTCTGATGAATCCGGCTTTCAGGAGTTTATCAACCTCTTCGGCTATTGCCACTTGTCTTTCCGGCGCATGACTTCGAACTTTTTCCTTCGTCTGTCGGAGTTTGGGATCGACGGCCAGACGGTGTTCCATAACTTCTGCATCGATCCCTGGCATGTCCGTCGGAACCCAAGCAAAAATATCCGCATTCTTTTGTAGGAAATTGATAAGCTGCGTCCGCATCTCTTTTCCCAAGTTGGAGCCGATCTTCACCATGTGTTCTTCATTCCCATCATTCAAAGGAATTGAGACAAGATCTTCCATTGGCCCGTCCCGTTCTTCCGTCAGGTCGTCGCGGGTGTCTAATCCATCGACCGGACAGGGGTCAGGCTGATCACTTCTTTGCAGGGCTATATTATAGCAATGTCTTGCCAGGGCTTGATCTCCTTTGACTTCTCTGACCCCCTGGTTAGTAGGGAATTTCAATTTCAGGTGGTAGGTTGATACTACAGCCCGGAGGGCGTTGAGGCCAAGTCGGTCGAGAATTGCGTTGTAGGCTGACGGCGCCTTCACCACCAGGAAATCCACTAGAGCCCTGGATTGTTTTGGGTATCGACCTGCAACTACAGTCAAAGTTATTACTCCCTCCACCGGGATAACATCGCCGGTAAACCCTACTAACGGAGAGCTAATCGGCCCCAAACGACCATCAGGGATGGATATTTTTGAGAAGGCGTCGTAAAACAGAATATCGGCCGAGCTTCCACTGTCAACAAGAATGCGGCGGACATCATAATCAGCAATATTTAAAGAAACCACAACCGCATCATTATGGGGGAACTGGATCTCTCGGGCGTCTTCTTCAGTAAAGGTTATGGGTCCTTCAGTTCTTTGTCGCTTGGGCGGTCCGGCCGATCCGTTGGCCGCTTCCTTCCGGGGCCCTCCAGAGATGGTGTAGACGATCCCGATTGGAGGCCGATCTCCAGGTTGTTCTTCCCTTCTCGGCGGCTCCGATCGTGGCAGGGCCCTCGGCCGATTCTCCCTATCTTCAGGCCGGCGTCGGATGAACCTGTCGGCCGCCGTTGTCGGAGGAGCCCGAGAAACTGGAGGTGAGGCCGGAGCCTGAAATCTGGCCACGGAGGCCGTGGACCGCCTGGTGGATGCTTTGCGGGTAGGCATCAGGTGAAGATCTAGTAGAAGAACGAGAAGAGGATGTCGGAGAAGATGACCGGAATCAATCCCGTTGAGCACTCCTTTAAGAACAAGGGTACTGCGAAGACACAGCACCCTTCCTCTAGCGCCAATTCTGTTGGTGCAGAATTCCGCCGAAGCCGGAGTTGCTGGAGTCGAGAAGACCGTGGTCGCCGTCGGGACCTTCAAGGAAAGTCTAAACCGGAGTTGGGGGTGCTCCGGCAAGACCCTCCGACGCTCAAATCAGTACTCTGCTTCAACAAAAATGAAGTGCTCGAGCGAAAATTTTGGCAGAGTTTCGAGATAGAGTTTTTGAGCTTAGAAAAGAACGTATCTGGGGATCCTTATTTATAGACGGAGAACGTAACTGACTGACAGCGACGTCTGTAACCGTCTGGTAGTGGGCCGTTCAGAGCCGTGCGGAGTTTGTTACGGAGAATAGTGGCGTCAGAGGTCGTTCAGGGCTACGTGGAGCTTGTTGCGAAGAGTGGAGTGGTGTCCGTTGTCGTGACTTGCCAGAGGTGGTGGAGCTGCTTGGAATCCATTGCAGAGAGTGGAGCAAGGTGGCGGTTCTTGTCGTGGCTTGTCAGAGAGTGGTGGAGCCGCGTGGAATCCGTTGCAGCGAGTGGAGTAAGGTAGTGGCCTTTGTTGTGGCTTGCCAGAGAGCTTGGATCCGTCGGCTGAAGCTCGGTTGGGATGCCTGATGGAGCAGAATGGCCCTTTACATCATCGTTCTAGGAGAGGCTCGGATGTTCCGAGGTCGCTGACGAATCTACTGTTGTCGGATGCTTCGGGCGCTAACATCTCAGGCGGGAGTCACCTGCTGTAGGAGTTCGGATGGAGATTTTCTGTGGGCGAAGTCCGGGGAAGTCCGATCGCTAGAGAAGTCCGTCTGGGATTTATCCGATGTGGAAGCTCATCCGAAGATCGTCCGTCGGAAAAGTCCGGTTTTATGGGAAGCCTGGTAGGAGGTCGGCCAGCGATGGACTTCGGATAGCGCTGGGGAGGCTCGGCAGACATCGGAGGCAATCAGCTATCGCAGGGACCCAACTGTTGGAGCTCGTCCGGAATCCATCCGCCGGAGAAGTAGCTCGGCTGAAGTCTACCTGTAATAAAAGTTCGGAGGGAATTCATTTACAGTAGAGGCTTGAATGGAATTTGCTTACAGTAGATGTCTGGGATAGACAGCCCGTGGTAGGAGTTCGGAGCAGACTGTTTGTAGTAGAAGTTCGGCTCTCGCGGGAGCTCGATTGGGATCCAGAAGGCGGTCGACCGCCGTGGAAACTTGGATGGAATCTGGTTACCGTAGAAATCTCGCTGTCGGGGAAGCTCGGATGCAGACGAAGTCCGGAAGAAATTCGGAAAATAGTTGGTTGCTGTAGAAGGTCGGCTAACAGTGGGGTCCAGAGGGCCTTTGGGGTGGCCTAGTGGATGAATGCAGAAGTTCATTGTCGGAGAAGTCCGGACGGTCGAGGGGGTTCGGAGAGACGCCACACATAAGGTCGGGAGCCGGAAGAGCCCTGGAAGGATCGGTCTTTTACAAACTTCGGCCGGGGGTATTTTATACCCAATAGGAAAGAAAAAAAGAAAAATATTAATAAGAAGAGAAAAGAAAAAAAAAATATATATTTCTTTTCTCTTGATTGGGAGTTTAAAGAAAGAAAAGAAAATAATTTTTTTTTGATCGGAAGTAAAGAAGAAGGAAAAGAAAAAAAATGTTACAACCTCCTTTTACTATTATACCCTTGAAAGGAATCCAATAAACCCTAGAAAAGGACCAAGAAAAGATCTTATTTTTAAATGTTTTTCATCTTTTCTTTTGTTTTTGTTGATTTTTTCTATCCACAAGAGTCTCAATCAGATAGAAAGCTTAAGTGAGAGGCTTAAAATAATCCTGAAGATTGAAATATAATATTAATTTTGTTCTTCATTATTAAAGGGTTAAGATAGGAATTATAAAAGATTCACTAACTTTTAATTCCTTTCTCTCTAAATCTGTTCGATTTGAAGGATAAAAAAGTTGCAGAAGATTTGTATTCCCTCTGTTTCTCTCCTTTTCTTTATCTTTCCTTCATAAAAAAACTTTCAATCAAAAGAAAATATTAACTTTCTCTCATTCTTTTTTTTTCTCTCCTATTCTTCTCTCCCAACCAAGGCGTAAAGTATACTCATTTAAACATGTGGCTAAAATATAAGGATCAGAATAGTCGTTGATGGATGTGGGAATCGGGGAGGCTGCCATGCATAGAGTTTTCATGCCACCTTACCATGATCTACAAATTGGCATGGAATCACAGTTGGAGAGATTCTATCTCTTTGGTTGCTTGACAGAAAAAATATATCATTCCTAGTGTACTCCTACACCTAGAATGAGAGGAAAATTGGCCAACGCCAATGCCTTGAGTCCCTTAGCTTCTCCAATTCCCTTCGCTTGCCTCCCCGATGTTGTGGTGATTGTACCATTGACATCTTTGAGGAGAATTACTCTAGAACATATCAGAGGTTTGAGTAGCCAATGGAGGAGATATGTTAACCAAGGGGTGACGAAGAGTGGTTAGATGAGTGGATATAGACTAATGGTTGGTCATGGAGGACCAAAAGATGCTTGTGATACTTGGACACTTGCATCTACCAAAAAAAAAATTAATGTCAAATATGCATTTGACTCAAGTACATATCAGACATTTGGATATTTATGAAGTTCGTTGCTAGCCGCTTATAGAGATTGGAGAAGCATTTAGCTCTTTCAACAATGAGTTTGATCCTTTATTTGGATGTTAGGAGTGATTATTTGTTGTTTTTAGAGATGGGTCAAGGATATAAGTATCGAAAGAAAATTGTGAGATATTATTTTTCTTATATCCTTAACTTAACTGGGCCATGTGAATGAGAAACTTGTATATTGAAAAAATTTAACAAAATAGATCTTTTTAATACCATAATGTGTAAACAATGTTTCAAAGGTACAAATATATAATTTAGTTGAAATCATATTTTATTCCATGTATCCCCATATATCCTTTTCTCCCTCTCGTTGAGTTTGACATGCGGACATGTGTTGTAATCCAATTCTTGTATTAGTGTCCATGAAGCATTGATTGATGCCACTTCTTGTGGGATTAGCATTGTTACTGCAAGGTTCAAAATCTAGAGTAGCATTGATCAACTAGAGTGAGACTGAGCTGGAATGATTCTTGCGATTTGGTGAGAATTCTTTCAATCTGTAAAATCAGTCAAGAAATCGGATGGAGATCTTTCGGTTCTTGATCCTCCAATGCTTAAGTCAGTTCGAGCCTTGAGAACATGGATGAAAAAGAATGGAAGAGCAAGAAAGATTGAATGAAACTAGAGGAGAACTGGGTGGAAGCCAAGAGTCTGGCTTAATTTTCTACTGGCAGAGTCTCTTCTAATTTCAGAGAGTAGAATTACCGATGGAGGATCTCTGACCTTCTATTTATAGAGAGATTGAAGAGGTCGTTCTAGAGTTTGTTAGACCGTTAGAGGAGTCTATTAGGTGGTTAGAGAGTCACCTGTAAGTGAGCTGGCGTACAGCTGTGCATATGAGCTGGACATGAGATTGTGGCCAGCATGGCTTGGTTGAGGAAACTACCGTGAGTGTTCGTAGAACGATTAAGTCCGTTAGCATAATAGTTCACCTCGGTAGATGATCGGGGTGAAATAGAGATGTCCTAATATTCCTCCCGGATGAGGGAGCATCGGGGTTCAGGTCGGTAAATATCTGACCTAAACATTTTTTTATTAGCTTAGATGTCATCTGGTCAGAACACAAGCATGTTCTTTATTCAAGTTGGTGAAATATCGAGCTGAATCTGTTAATCGGTAAATTGGTCTGCTGGGATCTAGCACCTCTAGATTGACATCTTTTTGTTCTCGTATGATGATTTCATATGTCTTGAGGTTGGTTTAATGCACCAATACTTTGCTCCTCACTTCCTATGTCCGAGATGATAATTCTTTGATCGAACTGGAAAGTAAAAGTATCTTAATAAGGTTGGATTTTCACCAATTTGGGAGGTGTTTGTCATAGAGATCAGATTTTATCAATCAAGATATCTTATTTTCGAATTAGAATTTTTGGTCTGATTTTTTACCGACCAGAAGATCCTATCTCCGTACTTGAATTTTCGATTCGATTTTCATCGATCAGAAGATTTTATCTCCACACTTGAATTTTGGTTCGGTATTCACTAATCAGGAGATCTTACTTCGTGTTTAAATTTTCGATCCGATTTTCATCGATTTTCATCGATCAAGAGATCTTATCTTCATACTTGAATTTTGGCTCGATCGTTCACCTATCAGGGGATCTTATCTCCATGCTTGAATTTTTGATCCGATTTTCACCGATCAGGAGATTTTATCTCCACACTCGAATTTTGGTTCGGTCGTTTATCGATCAAAAAATCTTATCTCCTTGCTTGAATTTTCGATCCAATTTTCACCGATCAGGAGATCTTATATCCATACTTGAATTTTGGTTCGATCGTTCACCGACCAAGAGATCTTATCTCTGTATTTTACCTCGAAACTTTTCGGATTGGTGTTGCCGCCACCTGGAATAAATGCACCACTTCTCGAGAGCATAAAAATTAATTACTTGGTTGAAAACGAAGAGGCTCGATTTTTCAGAAAATGATCTGTCCGATCTTCTATCATCATTGCTTGGACGGACGATTTGAAAATATCAAATAAGAGTGCGACATCTGTCAACGTCTGATTGGCTTATCAGCTTGGGTACGGATCGATCTGTCGTAGCAGAATCTGAGAGGAGATGTGCCTAACCGCCGTCTGACGCAGTGTTGGATTAATGTCAGGTGTCCCAAATCGGCAAAGAGATCAATTAATCTAGGTCGTCGGTTCGCCTATAAAAGGCTTTTGCCCTTCGATCACTGTTCATTTTTGTTGTTACCATGCGAAGGTGCTGCTAAATTATTTTCGGAGGCTTCTCAGCGTCGAACGATCGCCGAAGACAATGAGAAGCTTCACCGGAGTAGGAGGAGAGGAGTCCATTTTCATCTCTTGGGAGGATTTCATTTGTCTCTTTTAGATATCGGTCCTTCCTCATTTCTTTTCTTTCAGCCGTAGGGTAGCCCTTCTTTCTCTTTCGATTATTTTCATTTTTTTTCCTCATATTTTCCCTCGAGAAACATATTCAAGAGAGGTGAGAGGGGAAAGAGACCGTAAGTGACTCATAGATTAGGTCGATCCAGCCTTTACTGGTTATTGAGGTAGGAAATCTACCCCGGGAGGACCCTGAAACCGATCCTATAGGTGAGGGGAGTTTAGATCACAGCACAGAATCTTTTATATGTGGTCTCACGGACTACCTCGGTCTGGAGACAGAAGGATCAATTTTGATCGAGGAGAACCTCCTAACCCGTAGAAAGAAATATGATATATCCAACGAGTATGAAATAATAGTATCGGATCTGGAAGCTCAGGTATCTGAGCCTCTCGAGGGTTGTATAGCTTTCTATGATGAGTTCTTTCGATCCGGACTGCGGTTCCCACCCCTTTTTCAGTGTCTTTGATTTTTATAGGGTTCATTCCACTCAAATAACTCCGAACGCAATTAGGATGATTATGGTATTCATAATTATTTGTAACTTCCTTCGCATAGATCTTAGGATCTCTCTATTTAGTTTTTTGGTCCTTTTGAAAAGGCATCCAAGTGAGAAGGGTTGGTGGTACTTCTCATCTCGAAAAAATCATAAATTTAGACTGAGTCTTCCCTCTTCAATTCACGATTAGAAAGGCCATTTTTTCCTCATCTGGACTTTTATTCCATGGGATTTTAAGACTTCCTGGGGACGTCCGGATACCAAACATAACTCCAATGATGAAATTCTTTTCGGAGATGAGGTGGCTCATTCAACCCTAATTACCACCAAAACACCCAAGTTATCTTCTCTAGTAAATGATTAGGCATTGTATGATGCCAGTATCAGTCTGTACTCTTCTCGGGATAAGATCGAAGTGTTTTACTCTTCAACTTTATCATTTCTTTTCTGTCTTCATTATTCTAAAATGCCTGTCTTATGCAGAAATGAGGTTCAATCTGGCGGAGGTAGAGGAGAGGAAGAGGAAGGATCAACCAAAGCCATCTGCTATTGACCCCGCACCTAAGAGAGCGGTCGTGATTGGGCTGCGATCTTCTCGAGTCAGTGATGCTGACCATTGATCTGGAGGTGCGTCGGAAAAATAAGTCAAAAAAGATCGCCAATCATGGATTCGAATAGCTCATGCATGTGAGTTCTTTCTTTTTTTTTTTTCTCTTTTTTTTTCACTTCGGTGAATGACCGACCTAAACCTGTCTTGTAGGTCGCTGTCGACTTCAAGGTTATGTATGAGAACATGGCCTACTTGTTGAAGAATAAAGAGGCCATGGCGCCAATCTGATCATTCTCTAGGAGGAGAAGAAAAAAGAGTCCGAATTTGCTGCGGGACTCAAACATCAATTTGAGGAAAAGCTGAAGGCACTAAAGGAGAAGAATCAAAACTTACTGGATCTTTAATGAAAGATCAATGAACAGGAGAAAAAAGATTTTTTATCTGCATACTATCATCGAGAAGAATAAAGAACTGGAGCCGAGGCTTAGAGAGGTGGAGAAGGCCAATGAGACTCATGAGAAGGCTATAGAGGTCTTGAAGAGGCAAATTAAGGAGCAGGACAAGGCGGTTAAAGCGGTGGAGCTATATAAAGCCTCTGAGGAGTTCGAGGATGAAGTATTCGAGAGCTCCAAGAGTGCATATGATTATGCCTTCAGTCAGTGCCGCAATCTGATCAAAAAATTGTATCCCGAAGTAGATGTCTCCAAGGTCACTCCGAAGGTGGCCGTCGAGATGGGTGTAAAGGGAGATCTTGAGTTGCCTCTTGAAGCGACAGAGAAGCCAGCGAAGGAATCTGGTCGGTCTCCTACCAGGGTAAATATAATTGAAAAGCCATCGCCGCGGAGCCTATATCTGTGGTGCCTCGAGTAGAGATCGAAATTCTCGAGGCTGGCAAGAAGCCGGAGTCCACCCTAGTTGCAGAGCCTGCTACCATCGATACTACTGAAAAGTCGGAGCAAACCAAAAAAGAACCAACCAAGGAGAGCTCTGATGTGCTGGTGCTCATCCAGTGGAAATTTTTCTTTCTTCTCGGGATGTACTGATCTGATACAGATCTTCTTCTTTTATTCTTTTTTCTTCCTTTTTGGAACATGTAAACCTGATGTGGGTTCCCACTTCTATACTTTCTTTTTATATCAATACAAGAAATATTTTTCCAAACATTATGATTTAATTCGTGTGTTCTAATAAATTTTATTGCTTGCCAAGATAAAATAACCGCACATATATTTATAATTCGATAGAATAGAAAACTGATAACTTTAAATTCATCCATCATCAATTAATTGAAAATCAAGGTTCGAATGTACCTTTATTTGTATGATCTTAAATGGATAAAGTTTGAAATTCGATCCAGAGATCAATATTTTCAAGAGAATCCAAAGATAATCTCGCTCTAAAGATCAATATAGTATCATATCATTTCGAAACTGATGTAAGATCATTTCGGTCTTGTATTCAAAATAAGACTTGTCAGTTGATGGGGGGATCAAGCCCTCCGGAGCTTTACCGAATTGCGATCCGGATGAACATGTGTGCCCTTCGGGGCTTTATCGGACCGAAATCTGGATTAATATGCATGCCCCTCGGGGTTTTATCGGACCAAAATTTGGATTAATATGTATGCCCTTCGGGGCTTTACCGGACCGGAATCCGGATTAATACATATGCCCTTTGGGGTTTTACTGGACTGGAATTCGGATTAACATGTGTGCCCTTCGGAGCTTTATCGAACTGGAATCCGGATTAATATGTATGTCCTTCGGGGCTTTATCGGAGGATTAATGTATGCCCTTCGAGGTTTTACCGGACTGGAATCCGGATTAATATGTATGTCCTTCGGGGCTTTATCAGACTGAAATCCGGATTAATATGTATGTCCTTCGGCGCTTTAGTAGACTGGAATCCGAATTAACACGTATGCCTTTTAAGGCTTTACTGGACTGAAATCCGGATTAACACGTATGCCCTTTGGAGCTTTATCGGATTGGAATGCGAATTAAGACGTATGCCCTTCGGCTTTATCGGATTAAAATCTGGATTAACACGTATGCCCTTCGGGATTTTATCGGACTGGAATTCGGATTAAGACGTATGTCCTTCGGGGCTTTACCGGATTGGAATTCGGATTAAGATGTATGCCCTTCGGAGCTTTATTGGATTGGAATCCGGACTAACATGTATACCCTTAGGGGCTTTATCGGACTAGAATCCGGATCTCGACAAAAGGGAAAACATGACATATAAGAAGGGTTTTGTTAGAGCATTTTTATTTATAATATTTTTGGAGATTTTCAGAATTTTAAGTGCGGGGAATAACAGATCCGTCTAAATTTTCAATTCTAAAAGCCTCTGGGCGAACTACATCAGTAATCCGATAAGGTTCTTCTTAATTGGGAGTTAGTTCATCTTGCTCAGTAGGTTTTGAAATTTCAGTTCGTCCCAGGACGAGGCATCCTTCTGAAATGACTTCGGTTTTACATGGACATTGTAATACTTGATAATTCTCTGTTTATAGGTTGTCATTCTGACATGGGTTTGTTCTCTCACTTCATCAAGAAGATTCAGGTTGATCCTCAATCGGTCAGAATTGGTTGTCTCATGAAAATTTCTGACTCTATCAGATAATAGATCAATCTCAACTGGAATCACCGCTTCAGTCCCATAGGTGAGCCTCAAAGGAGTTCCTCCTGTCGGAATTCAATACGTGGTTCGGTATGCCCACAGTATATTTTGCAGCTCTTCAGTCCACAATCCTTTTGCATCAGTGAGTCTTATTTTCAAATCTTGAAGGATAGTTCTATTGGTTACTTCAGTCTCACCATTTGACTGTGGATGTCCAACAGAAGTGAGTCGGTGATCAATATGAAATTTGGAGTAGAATTCATTGAACTTGGGGTTGTCAAATTGCCGGCCATTATCAGTGATGATGACTCGAGGTAAACCAAATTGGCATATTATAGATTTTCAGATAAAATCTTGCATCTTTTTCTCTGTGATCTGGGCTAAAGGTTCTGTCTCTACCCATTTTGTGAAAAATCAATGGCTACCATCAGAAATTTTCTTTGGCCTGCCGTTATTGGGAAATGTCCCAGTATATCCATCCCCTAAATTGCAAAGGGCCAAGGGACGGTAATAGAGATAAGCTCAGCAGCGGGTTGATGTTGGATATTAGCGTACCTCTAGCATTGGTTGCATTTGTTGACGAGATCAGCTATATTTTTTTGAATAGTCGGCCAATAGTAATCTTGTCGGATTACTTTATAAGCAAGTGATCTGAGTTTCCGCATATCTTCTCATATACTTCTCGAAGTACGTAGTCAGCTTCATATGGTGTCAAGCATCGAAGTAGAAGAAGAGAATAAGACTTTTTATATAAGTGGCCTTTTTGAAGAACATATCATGGAGCTTGCCTTCTAATGCTTCTGGCCTTAGTTGGATCATTGGGCAGGACTCCTTTAGATATGTAATCTACGAGGGGATTAATCCAACTCGGCTCATGATCGATCTGAAATACAGAGAGCATCTCAATACTAGGCTTGTCCAATTGTTCAATCAGTACCTTCTAATTCAGTTCGAAAAAATCCGAAGTGGCGAGGTGGGATAGAGCGTCAGTCTGGGCATTTTCCGATCTAGGAATCTGGAGTACTTCAAGCTCTTCAAAATTTTCGAATAGCTTTTTGACATTCTGTAAGTAACGAGCCATTGTGGAATCTTTGACTTCAAATTGACCTTGGACTTGGCCGACGACAAGTTGTGAATCTGTAAAAATCTTTAATTTTTTGACTCTGAGCTCTTTGTCATTCTAAGATCTGCCGTTAAGGCTTCATATTCAGCGCTATTATTGGAAGTGTTGAAATTGAACCTCAGGGCCTGCTCAGTTACAAACCCTTGAGGACTAGCCAAAATCAAATCGGCACCACTTCCCTAGGAATTTGAGGCTCCATTCACATGTAGAATCCAAAATGAATCATCACTTTTAGGATTTGTTGGGATTGACCCATCATCGGGATAGTGCATTCTGCAACAAAATCGACGAGTATCAGGCCTTTAACTGCAGTTCCGAGGTCGGTAGTGGATATTAAATTCACCCCATTTGACGATCTGATCTGAGGTATCAACTCTTTGTAATATTGATTTGAACGGTTGGTCCGTCGATACTGTAATAGTATGAGCTTGGAAGTAAAGCCTGAATTTTCGGACTGCCATGGTCAAAGCATATATCATCTTTTCGGCCTTCTTATATCGGGTTTCTGCGTCTTGCAGCAATTTGCTGGTGTAGTAGATGGGCCTTTGAATGCCCATTTCTTTTCAGATAAGAACTGAGTTGATTGCATAAGGTGAAACAGAAATATAGATGTATAGTTCTTCATCTTCGACCTTCAGGTTGCCATGATCAAAGCATATATCATCTTTTCGACCTTCTTATATCGGGTTTCTACGTCTCGCAGCAATTTGCTGGTGTAGTAGATGGGTCTTTGAATGTCCATTTCTTCTCAGATAAGAACTGAGTTGACTATATAAGGTGAAATGAAAATATAGATGTATAGTTCTTCGTCTTCGATTGGCTTAGAAAGAAGAGGCGGAGAGCCAAGATGCTTCTTAAGATCCTTAAAAGCAGTCTGACATTCTTCTGTCTAGCTGAAATTTTTGATATTTCTTAATATTTTGAAGAAGAGAAGGCATCTTTCAGCTGATCTGGAAACAAATCAATTGAGGGCTGCTACTCGTTCGGTGAGCTGCTGGATTTCTTTGATAGAGGTCGGGCACTTCATTTCCAATAATGCTCTAATTTTTTCAGGATTATCTTTTATTGCTCTTTGATTAATGAGAAAGTTAAGGAACTTATCTGAGCAAACTTCGAAGGCATATTTGTTAGGATTGAGCTTCATCTGGTGCCGTCTAAGTTCTCCAAATGCTTTCTTAAGGTCGGTAATATGTCGATCTTCTTTGGTATTTTTTACTATCATGTCATCAATATAGACCTCCATATTAAGGCAAATTTGTTGTTTGAAAACTTTATTGACGAGGCATTGGAATGTAGCACCTGCATTTTTAAGATCAAAATATATCATTTTGTAACAATATAAACCTCTTTCAGTGACAAACACAGTATTTTCTTCATCTTCTGGAGCCATTGGGATCTGATCATAGCTTTAGAAAGCATCTATAAAGCTGAGGAGCTTATGATCGGAGGTAGCATCTACGAGCTGATCGATTTTTGATAAAGGAAAACCATCTTTCAGACAAATTTTATTGAGATTTTTATAGTCGATGCATATCTTTCGTTTATCGTTGGCCTTCTTGACCATAATAACACTGGCTATCCATTTCAGATAATGAGCTTTCACGATGAATCTTGCTTTTAAAAGCTTGTCAACTTCCTTATCGATGGCTTTTTGCATTTTTGAGGCAAAACTTCTTTTCTTCTGCTGAATTGGTTTGAAATTTAGATCCATATTTAGTTTATGAATAATAACATCGGCAGAGATGCCAGGCATATTAGAAGCCGACCAAGCAAAGACGTTAATATTTGCTCGTAAAAATTTGATCATTCTCTCTCTTAAATCAGGCTTAAGATTTCCACCGATCTGGACCATTTTTTTGGATCATCTCCTAACGGAATTGCTTCAAGCTTTTCTGCCGGTTCACCTTCGATTCTTTCGATCTCATCTAGTGCATTCGGTATATCAATGACACAGTTTCCGCCGGTTGGTTTATTTCAGGAGAAATCATAAAACACTGTCGAGCTACCATCTAGTCACCATACATTTCACCAACTTAGTCGGAAAATGCACCAATAGATGGTAAGTAGAGACAATAGCCTTGAGGGCATTGAGACCAGATCGGCCGAGGATAGCATTAGAAGTAGATGGGACTCTGACTGTCAAAAAAGTAAGCTGCACCGTTGATTGTCTTGGCTCCTGTCCTGCTGTAACTGGTAGAGTAATTTCTCCCTCAGTTATCATTGGATTTTCTGAGAACCTGATGAGGGGAGTACCGATCCGTTTGAGTTGTCCGATCAGG
Organism: Elaeis guineensis; assembly: GCF_000442705.2. Taxonomy (NCBI): domain Eukaryota; kingdom Viridiplantae; phylum Streptophyta; class Magnoliopsida; order Arecales; family Arecaceae; genus Elaeis; species Elaeis guineensis. Next base: position 71,140,963 of record NC_026004.2, on the reverse strand, counting down.
TTTATTTTTGAGAAAGTATTATAGAACAATAAATCAGCAGAACTTTCATTATCGATAAAAACTCTTTTTACATCATACTTTGCTATCGTTATAGAGACGACGACAGTATTGTTATGAGGGGTTTGAATCCTCTTTACATCATTTTCAAAAAAAGAAATAATATCTTCAGTTCTCTGCCTTTTGGGGGATGGGTTATCAGTGCCAGATAAGACGCTGGATATCATATTGATAATACCAGCAGTTGGTCGGTTGTGATCATCAGAAGTTTCTTTTGCTAGAGGTCTGTATTCTTCGATTTTGGCTGGTCTAACATATTTACCAAGGTAACCTCGATGCACTAAGATTTCTATCTCATCCCACATCTGCCTACATTCTTCGATGTCATGGTCATGATCTCTATGGAAGTAGTAATACTTTCGCTTGTCTCTCTTCTCTAGAGGGGCCTTCAAGGGATCAGGCATTCGAAGATATCTCTTCCCTTCAATTTCTATCAGAATCTGAGCTCGGGAAACGGATAGAGGGGCATAAGAATTAAAGCACTGAGGTGGGCTTCTTGATCTTAGATTTTTCTGGAGTCGATTTGAATTTTCAGTCTGCTCATCATTCTCCCTCGATCGTTTTTTTTTATTTTTATCTTTTTTTGCCTGCCTTAAGATAGCCTCCTCTTCCTTGGCTTGGGTGTACTTACGCACTCGGTCAAGCATCTCATCATAGGTATCCGAAAAGTTTTTATTTAGAGAAAAAATCAGACGGTTGCTTTGGAGTCCCTTCTTCAAAGCAGATATGGCAACTAATTCATTAAAATTTATTACTTCCATGGTGGCGGCGTTGAAACGAGCCACATATTTCTAAAGATCTTCTCCTTCCTGCTGCTGAACAAAGAAAAGACTATCCATATGCCTCAAATGAGGTTTGTTAGTACCAAAATAAGTGACGAACAGTCTTCCAAGCTGCTTAAAAGAAGAGATGGATCTTTGTGGGAGTTTGGAAAACCAAACCCTCGCCACTTTCCTGAGGGTTGTAGAAAAAGCAATGTATAATAGGGCATTAGAAGCTCCTTATAAAGCCATGAGGGCCTTATAACTCTTGATATGATCCATCGGATTAGCAGATCCATCAAGAGACTCGATAGCAAGCATCTTGAATCCGTTCAAAACTGGTTCACTCAAGATCTCGTGAAAGAACGGAGATCGAAGATTGAAACTATCTTTATTCTGAGATCGACCTCCTATCTGGAGCTCTATCAGACGCCTTTCAAGATCTAAGACTTTGTGCTCCAGATTGCTCCCTCTTTGAACTTTCAGAGTACTGAGGGTAAATTCGCTGTCAGCCTCATTATTATGGTATTCATCTTGATGGACTGATTGAGGATTGTGCTGGGACAAAGCATTTGGGGGAGGAACTTCTTTTGACGGTTGCTCCTCCTTTTGAAGTTGTTGAATAGCTGCTGTCAGGGCTTGAACTTGCTGGACAAGGAGGTTGAGTTGTTGAGGATCAACAGTAATTGATTGCTGTGGTGGCGCCTCAGGTGTTCCTTCTGGAGCAGAGGGAGGGGTGCTGAGCTTGTGCTTTGACCATCTTTTTCACAAAAAAAATCAAATGCCCCTCTTCTAGCGCCAATCTGTTGCTGCAAGGCTCAAAATTTAGAGTAGCGTTGATCAACTAGAGTGAGGTTAGACTAGAATGATCCTTGCGATTTGGTGAGAATTCCTCCAATCTATAAAATCAGTCAAGAAATTGGGTGGGGATCTTTCGGTTCTTGACTCTCCGATGCTTAAGTCAGTTCGAGCCTTGAAAACAGGGATGGAAAAGAGTGAAAAAGCAAGAGAGATTGAATGGACCTAGAGGAGAACTGGGTGGAAGCCAAGAGTCTGGCCTAATTTTCTACTGGTAGAGTCTCTCCTAATTTCGGAGAGTAGAACTTATCAATGGAGGATCCCTGACCCTCTATTTATAGAGGGATTAAGGAGGCTGTTTCAGAGTTTGTTAGGCCGTTAGATGAGTCTGTTAGGCAATTAGAGAGCCACCTGTAAGTGAGTTGGCGTACAGTTGTGCATGTGAGCTGGACATGAGTTCGTGGCCAGTTGTGGCTTGATTGAGGAAACCACCGCGAGCGTTCGTAGAACGATTAAGTCCGTCAGCATAATAATTCACCTCGATAAATGATCGGGGTGAAATAGAGATGTCCTAAAATTTTTTCTAGATGAGGAGACATCGGGGTTTAGGTTGGTAAATACCCGACATGAACATTTTTTTGTTAGCTGAGACGTCATCCGGTTAGAACATAAGAGTGTTCTTTATTCAGGTCGGTGAAATACCGAGCTGAATCTACCAACCGATGAATTGCTTTGTTGGGATCTGGCACCTTTAGATTGACATCCTTTTGATCTTGTATGATGATGCCACGTGTCTTAAAGCTGGTTTAATGCACCAACAGGAATGAAGATCAAAAGGTCTAAATTGTGTGCTGCGCTGTAAGTTTCGAGAGATGGTGGATGGTGCCTTATCTAGTAGCCCATGCACTTCGAGGTTGAATTCATCATACCAAGAGCTCTATCAATCCATGCTTGTGATGATGAGATTGAATCTCATCTCATATCATACTCACTTTGTTAAATCCATGCCCTTGCTCCTTGTTTGCTTCTTTCTAACCTAATTTGGTATAACCCCTAACCAGCCTCAATCTCTTTTTGATGTGCTCTTGTCGCGAGAGCGATCAAAGATATTATTCTTACCGATCTCTTAATTTCATAGAATAGGATGAGTCGGGTCGATCGACAGAGATCTTAGGTGGTTGTGTTTGGAACTTAAAACAAGAGAAAAATTCAGAATTTTATATGCACTGAAGTTGTTTAAAAATCTTTACAAACAAAGTAAACTAGAAAAATAAATTCTAAATTAACGGTAGAGATGATCAAGCAAGAAAGATTCAGGGATTACGAATCATTCTTTTACAAAACAGATTTTAATACTCAAAATCATTCAAGGGTGGCTTATTGTCAATGCCTTTGAGTATAATCTATCTCTATCTGAGTATGGACCATATCCTTCAGATCACGGCTCGTCTCTTCATAAGTATAAATTATCTCAAGAAGCTTTGTAAAGAAAAGATAAAAGATTAAACCCTAAGACAATCTATTTCTTTCTTGAGCACGTGTCATATCCTGCAGATCATGGCTCGTCTCTAAAGAAAATAAATTGTTTAGATTAATGATCTAATCATTAAAATAAAAGCGCAAGCATATATTGAAAAAAAAAATAATCTTTTATTCTTTGCATGAAAAAGAGTATATAAAAGATAGAGTCAGGGAAAACAAATCTGATTCACAAAAGAAATCATCTCCTTCCTGAGACGCAAGAGTTTAGCCTTGCATGGTGTTAAGTCCTCTTGCTTCTAGCATCTTCATCTTCTGGAACTCCAAACTCCTAAATTTGTTGCTCTCCTTTGAATGAAAAGATGGAAAAAAAAGAAAGAAAAGTTGTGTGGAAGAGAGGAAGAAGAGAAGAAGGAAGGAGGAAGAGAGGATTGAAAGGAGAGGCGCGAGAGAGAAAAAGGAGAGAGGGGGAAGGCCTAGGGCTTGATGAGAGAATCTGTAGGAGAGGGGGGCGTTAAAAATCTTTAGAGAAAGGAGACGTGGAGGCTTATTTATAGAAGATGGAGTGGGCATTAGGTATTTGGGGGCGTGTAGAAGTTGGGAGCGTGGAGGAGTCCTGGGGCACTAAAATACTTGGAATTGGAGGGCCTATGTGGACTTTGGAAGAGTTTTAGCATGGAAAAGTCAAGGGAAAGAATAAGAGTGGGGGCCACGATGAAGAGTGGAAGGGAGGAGATGCTAAAAGTTAGCGTGAAGGCTTTAGCATGAGCTTTTTTTTTTTTTTTGGACTGGGGAGCACGTGAAAGGGTATTTGCGAAAAAGATGGACAGCAAGGAAGGAGGGGCACGTGGAGTTTATTCCATGAGAAATCTTTGAGAGGAGTCGCGCGTGAAAGCTCTTGGATGACTTGGGGTGGTGTGAAAGAGTGGAGTGCATGAGATTAGGAGAGAGTTTTATTAAGGGAGGGAATCTTGGAGTATTTTTTTCCTAGCCATTGATTGCGCGTTCATCCTTGAGCTGGTTGCACTTGATCCATTAGTTCTTGAGTATTTCTTTGGGTTTGAACCAGTTTGAATCTTGATCAGCCCAATCCTCCAATTATCTGCAAAATAGATTAAGAAGCATCAAATTCTCAATAATAATGATCAATTAATAACAAATCAGGTGCTTCTAGTATCCTAATTCATGTATTTATCGCACCCTCCAACTTGAGCTTTACTCGTTCTTGAGTAAAAAATAAAATTAAAAGTATGTACTGACTCGTTTAAATGTGAAAGTTTCTTCAGACCGCTTTAAAGTCAATTGATACCCGATCAAAGAATTAAAAGATACGTCATTGGATTATTAATTCCATCCCAAATAGTTATGAAGTGGGGAACATAAAATTCTAGAGCTTTTCCTGGACCACTCCCTACTTTACTCTTTAAATACTCTAGCTTTAATATGGGCTGGTGTTTTGTTTTCTTGCAATTGAGTCCCTTTATTTTAATTTTCTAAACAAAACGTGTACAGTCAGTGCAATGTCCTAACCCCTTGAGCTTTTTATCTGATCCTTATAGCGAGTTTTAAGCTAATGACTCCCAAATTAGTTGGTTTTGGGACATTAGATGTAGAACATCCTTTGGATTTACTGACTCGAGTGAAAAAAGGCTATGGATTAAGACTGGCTATATCAAGAAGTCTATTTGTATTCTCATCTTTTGATGCCAATATCAATGCTTGCTTAGGCTAATCCATGAACTATCTGAAATGGGATAGATAATTTCATTGTCTAGTAACTTGAGAATCTCTTTCTTTACTACCTCCTTCATAGCTGGGTTAAGCCTCTTTTGGGGGTCTCTAATTGGCTTGGCTTCCTCCTCTAAATGAATTTGATGTTGGACGATTGAAGGGCTAATCCCTTTGATGTCAGCCATGGTCCAACCTATGGCTTTCTGATTCTCTTTGAGGACAGCTAAAAGTTCCTCCTTTTGGGTTTGATTTAGGTTTGATGCGATGATTACGGATAGGGTTTCTGGTAAACCTAGATATGCATATTTGAGGTGCTTGGGGAGTATTTTGAATTCTAGATTCGATGCTTCCTCAATCGATGGTTTGGGTATTGGTTCATCCATTCTTACAAGTGGTTCGACAGGTGGTTGTCATTGTGGATGAACTCTCTGATCGCTAGATGTGAAAATTTCATAAGCAATTTCAGATTTTTGATCTAAGCAGAGATTACAGTCAAAATCTCTTTCTCTAGGTCAATGGGCTTATAAATCTCATCTTGGATCAGGTTTACGTCGATGAATTGGTCCATTTTGTTTTCGAGATTGAACATATTAAGATCAATAAACATGTTTCCAAATGAGAGCTTCATGAGTCCATTGCGACAGTTGATTAGGGCATTGGTGGTTGCTAAAAATGATCTTCCTATCATGATTGGGATGTGATCTTTTGGGTTAGATATTGGTTCTGTCTCTAGGATCACAAAATCCACAAGGTAAATGAAATTGCTGACCTTGATTAGCATATCCTCCACAACTCTCTTGAGGATTCTCACTAATCGGTCTATCAATTGTAACACGATTTTTATAGGCTTTAATTCTCCTATCCCTAATTGTTTATAAATCGAACAAGATAAGATGTTCACACTAACCTCTAAGTCTAACAAAGTCCTATCGATGATAGTTTTTCCAATGATACAAGAAATTGTAGGAGATCTTGGATCTTTGTACTTGACTGGCATGTGGTTTGAAAGATATGAGTTCATACTGATCGCCAAGAAGGCTTTCTTGGGAATATTGGTGGTCTTCTTTTTTGTGCATAGGTCTTTGAGGAACTTGATATATGTGGGAACTTGTTGGATCATATCTAGTAGAGAGATATTTATTTTTACTTGTTTGAACATCCCTAAGATTTGATCTATATGGGGTGGGTGTTGGTTAGACCTAAGTTTATTAGGAAAAGGAGCTACAGGACTGGTGGTTGATGTCTCGGCTCGCTTGAACCTTGAGGTGGGTTTTGCAAGTAGCTTGGGTGGCTCGTCAACTTCTGTTGATTCGAGCTCCTCAGATTTGGTCTGATCAATCAATTGCTCATGAGGTAGTTCAGACAGTGGGTCTTCTTGATCTTCAGGTGTACCCACATGATTGTCTATTTGTCTCCCAGATCTTAAGGTGTGAATTGCATTTACATGGTTGAATCGACCTTCAGGTTGGGATTGTTGACGGGTTTGGACTCTAGGGTTAGGTTCTGGTTAGCTTGGTAATTTTTCTTTTTCTCTTTCAGTGATGGTGGTAGCCAACTATTCTACTTGCATTTTCAATAGGGCTTTCGCTTGGGTATTGGCTGTCAAAATTTGGCTCATGGTTTGCATGAAATTATCCATAGTTTTCATGAAATCATTGAAGGTATTTGTGTTGTTGATTTCACCAAAATCTCTGACCCTTTTTCTAATGTATTCAGCCTTTGATCTTTGCCCAAACCTGGTGGGTTATTCGATGATTGAGTGGGCCTGGGGTTGGGTTGATTGAAGGTAGGTCTATTTGAGTTTGACCATTGTGACCAAGAAAAGTTGGGGTGGTTCCTCCATTCTGGATTGTACGTTGGTGCATAGGGGTCATTTGTCGGTCTGTGATTAGAAATGTTGACCTGTATTGCTTCGTTTCCGATTGGGCCCATCAAGAAGGGACATACTTCCATTGTGTGGTTTGTGGCATTACACCCATTGCAAGTGGATGTTCAAACTTGGTTCACCTAGGTGTATCCCTGGAGTTCTAAGGCATCAATTCTTTGGACCAAGATAGCAATCTTGGCCTCGATAGCTAGGAATGGTTGAACTTGATGTACTCCCTCTCTTGAAGGTTTGTCTTTCGGGTTCCCTAGTTATCTCCCATTATAAGCTCTTCTCCACTAGGTCCTTTAGAAATTGTCAGGCTTCTATAGGCTCTTTATTTATGAACTGACCCTGACACATGGATTCTAATATAGTTTTAGAGTTTGGGTCTAGTCCCTCGTAAATGATTTGGCAGTCTCCAAGTCTTTATTCCATGGTGTGGGCATTGACTCAAAAGGTTCTTGAAGCGATCGAAGCACTTTCAGAAAGACTCACCAGGTAATTGATAAAATTGATTAATTTCATTTCTAAATTTGGTAGTCTTATGGTGTGAAAAAAATTTCTTCAGGAACACTTTAACAAAACCCTCCCATGATGCTATGGATTGGTTAGGAAGACTGTATAACTACTTTTTAGCACTATCCTTGAGGGCAAATTGATCAGCCTAAGTTTAACAGCATCCTTAGTGAGCTGTTGGAGCCGTATCGTGGTGCATACTTTCTCAAATTTTCTCATAAAAATATATGTATCTTTGATTCCAATAAATTTGGGAAGCATATTTATGATTTGGGGTTTAATTTTGAAATTGGCATTGGTTTGTGGCAGTTGGATACATGACAGTTGGACTGACCCAATCGGATAACACAAGTCCTTCAGGACTTATGGTTGATCGATTTTGCTCATGGTGTCCTTAAGGTCTACTGGACTTGATATAGGGTTCAATTCGATTCTAACTAATCATTCAAATATTCTTGTCCAAGAAGGAAGTTGGGAATTTTCAGTTATTTTTGCAATTTTTTAATGGAAGAAGAGATAAGAGAAAGGAGAGATAGATGAGAAGAGAGTTCTAAAGATGAGTCCTAAGGAGTCCTAAATCTAGAGACGATTGAGAAGAGTATTTTAATTAAGTTTAAATTTCAATAGCAAACAAATTATAAACAAATTAAATTCTACTTAGGGTTACCTTAGGTCTAGACAGCTTTTAACTGCCAAGATTGTCTTTGAGCCCTCCAAGTTAGAGGCTAACTAACCAACTGGCCAGGTAAGTGTAAGGTTGGTGGGGGTTTCCCCATTGCTTTCCTTAGACACCAATTAAATTGGCCAGATCGACGAATGGAACCAATTAAGTAACCACCTTCCTTTGAGATCTTGTCCCTGAACCACTTGCCTAGATACCAGTTAACTGATCAACCCTAATCCGGTCCAACTCTTAGGATCTTTTGTCTTAGTAAGCTCGAGTATTCTAGGGCCAACGTCTAATTGATTTTAAAAATTAGGATTAGATGATGCTGATGCAAGGAGGTGATTTGTGGGTTAAGGAAGGATGATGAAATCCCCACCTTATCTTGTTTAATGGTTTAGTGCCCTTAAAGTATTTTATGAATATGTAATGCAAATAAAGCAAGATATCCAAGTAAAGTAAAAAGTTTTTATTTTTTTGTTTCTAATGTCACTATATGTATTATGAGATTTTTTTTTTGATTTTTTGATTTTTTTTAGATCAAGAGAATAAAAGGCAAGCTGGAAAATAAAGCAATTAAAACAAAGGCAAGAATAATTAAGGTAGTTAACTAAGGAAAGCAATAAAATAACGAAGGTAGTAATTTTTTTTTCTTTTTCTTTTTTTCTTTTCAAAACAACTGTGTCAAGATCTCCGGCAAGGGCGTCAAAATCTGATGCGCTCTTGTCGTAAGAGCGATCAAAGATACTATTCTTACCGATCTCCTAATTTCGTAGAATAGGGTGAGTCGGGTCAATCTATAGAGATCTTAGGCAGTTGTGTTTGGAACTTAAAGCAAGAGAAAAATTCAGAATTTTATGTGTGTTGAAGTTGTTGTTTAAAAACTTTTAGAAACTAAATTAGAAAAATAAATTTTAAATTAATGGTAGAGGTGATCAAGTAAGAAAGATCTCAGGGATTACGAATCATTTTTTTGCAAAACAGATTTTAGTACTCAAAATCATACAAGGGTGGCTTGTTGTCAATGGTCTTTGAGTATAATCTATCTCTATTTGAGTACGGAACGTATCTTTCAAATCACGACTTGTCCCTTTATGAGTATAAATTATCCTAAGAAGTTTTGTAAAGAAAAGATAAAAGATCAAACCCTAAGACAATCTATTTTTTTTTTGAGCATGCGTCGTATTGTATAGATCACGACTTATCTCTAAAGAAAATAAATTGTTTAGATTAATAATCTAATCATTAAAATAAAAGCACAAGCATATATGAAAAAGAAAATAATCTTTTATTCTATGCATGAAAAAGAATACATAAAAGATTGAGTTAGGAAAACAGATCTGATTTACAAAAGAAATTATCTCCTCACCGAGACACAGGAGTTTAGCCACGCATGGTGTTGAGTCATCTTGCTTCCAGCATCTTCATCTTCTGGAACTCCAAACTCCTAAATCTGCTGCTCTCTTTTGGATGAAAAGATGGAGGAAGAAGAAAGAAAGGTTTTGTGTGGAAGAGAGGAAGAAGAGAAGAAGGAAGAAAGGAGGAAGAGAGGATTGAGAGGAGAGGCACGAGAGAGAAAAAGGAGAGAAGGGGAACGGCCTAGGGCTTGATGAGAGAATCTGGAGGAGAGGGGGGTGTTAAAAATCTCTAGAGAAAGGAGATGTGGGGGCTTATTGATGGAGGATGGAGTAGGCATTAGGTATTTAGGGGCGTGCAGAAGTTGGGGGCATGGAGTCCTAAGGCACTAAAATACTTGAAATTAGAGGGCCCACGTGGAGTTTGGAAGAGTTTTAGCATGGAAAAGTCAAGGGAAAGAATAAGAGTGGGGGCCATGGTGAAGAGTGGAAGGGAGGAGATGCTAAAAGTTAGCGTGAAGGCTTCAGCATGAGGTTATTTTTTTTTTTTTTGTACTTGGGAACATGTGAAAGGATATTTGTGTAAAAGATAGCAAGGTGGAGGGGCCCGTGGAGTTTATTCCATGAGAAATCTTTAAGAGTAGTTGCACGTGAAAGCTCTTGGATGACTTGGGGCGGCGTGAAAGAGTGGAGTGTGTGAGATTAGGAGAGAGTTTTATTAAGGGAGGGAGTCTTGGAGTTTTTTTTTTCCTAGCCATTGATTGCGCCTTCATCCTTGAGCTGGTTGCACTTGACCCATTAGTTCTTGAGTATTTCTTTGGGTTTGAACCAATTTGAATCTTGATCAGCCCAATCCTCCAATTATCTGCAAAATAGATTAAGAAGCATCAAATTCTTAATAATAATGATCAATTAATAACAAATCAGTAGCTTCTAGTATCCTAATTTATATATTTATCACTTTCATTTCCTCTCTCACTACTATGCACCCTTTTTCTCTTGGAATAGAAGAAGATAAAGCTAGAAGGGCATCCGAAGTAATAGGAAAAATTAAGCTTGCAATAGAATAGGCTCCTTGGAGTCATGGCCATTGAAGAACCCTAATCTCATGTAGGAGTTGGTTGGTCTAAAGGATGGTATGGTGTGATATGGAGGATCAAAGGAAGGATGAGGGATTTTGAGAGAGGGCTGTAGGTTAATGTCAATTTCTTAAAGTAACTGGAGTAGTTGGTGATTAGACTATGTTAAGTAGCACATGGTGTTAAATTCTTCTGATTCATGATCTGAATCTTACGATCCAAATCAAGATGACCCTAAACGGTCTAGTTCCTATCCATGGATCAGGGTCAATGCATAAATCATAAAATCAGATCCATATGATGGACTATACATTTGTTTGGATCATAGCATACGACTTGATTATTCTAATTACATATTAAATCATGAGTGGATCCATTTTCCTACATATTATGTGACTATATGGCTTCTGAATTGCTTATCAACAAGAAGCCTCAGGTAAGAAAATTATAAAGTCTGCTATTGGAGTTATAGAGTTAAAAACAAGATACAAATATTATAATTTTTACAGCCATATGATGAGGTCTTGTTCTTGTTTTTTCTAAAACATTCTACCTACAAAGATGAATAAATGAATAGACTGTATATGTTTTTCTTGATTTACCAAACAAAATATTTGTTTCATTGCACTTGCTATATATGGGACTAAGTTGGTGAAAACTAGAACTTTTGCATATACATATTTGTATTCATCGTCCATCTAATTTATGGTTGATTCATGTTACAATTACTTCATTCTTTTATATGTTTAAAAGTTCTTGAAGAAATCCAAGAAAAGTCTTACAATTTACAATTCAGTCCACAAACGAATCCGTGCTAGTCCCCTCTATGATTTGTGAACTCGATCCCTATCTACTAGCAATTGTAGCATGGGGCAATATAGATCTGGTTGCATAACACATACTTAAGAATTTTTGAAGAAATTATATAATTTTTAGTAGCTAGATAACTGTCCATTATTGGACAAACCCCCCCTCTTTTCCATTGATAATACATATAGAATTGTTTACTTTTGATATTTGGGTTCACATGAATTACCCTGAAGCAATATTCAATATCTAGAAGACTATGACCTTAACCTACTGAATTCTGTTTAATCAAGGCTTAAGAAGGATATTAACTTTTGTTATGAGGTCATTAAAATGATAAACATTGGATGCTCTAGTTTTAGGGAGAGGTTGCTATGAGGTCAAATCAGGTTAAGTTCTATGTACAGGTAGTATTGGATCAAGGTTGTTGGACCATGAGCCTTTCCAATTTAAAAGTATTCACATAATCAGAAGCCATGTATAGCTTTGACGATGCAAAGCAATTCTAATAGATTCTTAATTATAAATCAGAGCTAAGTGATGTTATAGACATTAGAATAATTGATGCTAGAGATGCTTCCTTTTTTGAGGACGTCTTTCCCTTGAAATCTAGAATTCCTAGCCAAGTTAATTTTTAGCTCTGTCTCTTCCATATGGTTGGGCAGCTTTACTAGATTTTGGAACATGAACTTCAAGTTGAAGCTGGGAGTAAGAGAGTTTGGGTTCAATAGACTTTTGGTGAGGAGCTCTCTACCTATTTGATAGAAGGTTTACCTAGAAATTATGAAGTTATTTCCTCTGTGAATGTATCATTTTGGAAAGAAGCTGTTAACTTTGAGTTTGAGTCCATTATTTAATAAAAAAATTTACATTAGTTGTTTTGTCTCTAGGAAAGAAATATATCAGTAGATTGTAAATGGGTGTCAGGAAAGAAATTGTATATATGGTGGTGTAGAAAATCTGGTTTAAGGCTTACCAAGAGAAAGGCATAGTTTAGTTTGACTCTTGGTCTCCTATTTCTGGAAAAAACTATAGGCTTTAACATCAATTCATAAGCTAGTCATTCACTAAGAAAAGAAAGTATCCAAATTTGCGATATCTTTATATGGTCTTAAGCAAGCACCAAAGTAGTGTCATGAAAAATTTGATAGAGTTATCTTGTCTAATGGAGCTACACTTAATCAATATCATAAATGAGGAATGATAAAGTCATTTTAGGTTTTGTAATTGACAACCAAACCTGATTTTATTTTTTGAGTCACAATTTCTTCTTTTACAAAAATAGTAGGAAATAGAGGATTTGGGTACACTAAAATTTCCATAGATTGTGATGAGGCTTAGCATGGTATCTAAACTGAGTTTCTATTTTAGTCCTTTTGAAATTCTTTTCATTTCATTTTTTGTAAAGATTTGCAAGTTAAATCCTCACTTATTGTGAGTAGTAGGAAATGGAACAAGAGGTGAGGTTTTGGAGGAGGAGGGGGCGGGGGTGGGGGGGGGGGGGCCGGCGGGGGCGTGATTAGGGGACGTGTTTGAGAAAGGATAGAAATTAGGGAGGCCACTAGTGGGTTGTGGTTGCCCACACCCCCTCCCTTTTCCTAACTTGGGACGATAATGAAGCTCCACACCTTGGTGGCTCATGCCCAATAAAGATATATGTAATAAAATTAGAGTTGGTTGGATGAAGCTGAGAGATGCATCTAGAATATTATGTGATAGGCCTGTACCTTGGAGACTTAAAGAGAATTTTGTAGAGCAAAAATAGCACTTGCTTAGTTGTGTTGCTTAGAGTGTTAGGCAATAAAGAAAGCAAATGAAAACCATTTGACCGCAGTTGAATGAGTGTTAAAATGGATATTTGGTAATAGTAGAAAGGAAAAAAATGAGGAATGAATATTTTAGTGGGGTCGGAGAAGTTGCACAAATTATAGATAGTGATGAAAATCAATTGAGCTTGTATGGATATGTACAACAAAGATCTGAGTAAGCCCCATTAGGGATAGGTACTTTAGTTTGCATTGAAGGTGGTGAAAAAAAGAGAGGGGAAGATTGATACAGTGTTGGCGAATAAAAACAAGGATTCACATAAGATGAAATCCTCCAGGTATCAAGGAGAAACCCTAGACTCTAACTGGAGAAATATTCTTGAGATTTTATTGAAAGAACTGAATAAACACGAACAAAGCTATTTATAGTGTCTCAATCCTAACAAGGGTAGTTCCGTAAATAGCAAAAATATTCAAAATAACATGATAACATCAAAATAAACTAATAGCCCAATTGAAAATTAAATAAAAGCTAAAACATGACACTGAACTAAAGACAGACTTTCGAACATAAAATGATCCCGAAACTCACCAAAATGATGGAATTTGGGCCCAAATACTAGGGTGAATAGGTACACCCGGTTCATGATCGTAGGGTTCGAAACGGACTTTCCGTTGATATATTATGGATTTTGTAACTCTTTCTGAATCAAAAGACTTGTCTGTTTGAAGTTTAGGTCCTTATTTTGAGGCTCCAGCCCATTTATTTCGGCTTTCGCTGCTTCCTGCACTCCATCTGGCCTAAGTGCTCTTCAACTTGATGTTCCACGTCATTCCCCTCCACTTGAGAAAAACTCATCCTTGAGTTGTCATCAGCATCAGGATACAAAACCTCATCTTCGGGATAGCAAGAATAAACATCAGGAACAATAAAGGTTCTGGAAATACCCATACTATCAAGCAGATCAACAACATAGGCATTATCATTGATCTTCTATAGGATTTGGTATGGTCCATACTTCTTCTGCTATAGCTTGCTGTAGGTGCCAACCGTAAACCTTTCCTTGTGAAGGAACACCATGACCATGTCCCCTTCAGCAAAAATTTTCTCCTTGCGTTGTTTATCCACAACTGCTTTATACCTAGCATTAGCAGTTTTAAGCTTCTGTCTCACCTCAGCTTGAATATTTTGAACCTATTTTGCAAAACCTCTCAGCAGCAGCATTGAATTTAAGTCCCTTAGGAATATTCACCAAGTCCACCACATGCCTCGGAGCTTGCAAGGAGCCTGCAAATAAACTATTGAGAATGGTGACTGTCTTGTAGCACTATGTTGCACACTGTTATATGCAAATTCCATTTGTGCAAGTGCTAAATCGCATTGCTACGGCTTGTCTCCATAGATGCTTCCAATTAGGTCGCCGAGAGTCCGATTAAGAGACTCAGTTTGTTCATCAGTCTATAGGTAAGCTGTGCTGCTATAATTCAAGAGTCAAACATCTGTCACAAAGTCCTCCAAAAGTGACTCAGGAATTTGCTGTCTAGATCTGAGGCAATCGTTTTAGGCATGCCATGCAATCGAACCACCTCTAAAAAGAACAGCTTAGCAATATACTCAGCATCCAAAGTCTTCTAGCAAGGGATAAAATGTGCCATCTTAGAAAACCTGTCAACAACAACAAACACAGAATCTACACCTCTTTGGGTGTGGGGCAAGCCAAGAACACAATCCATAGACAGATCTTCCTAGATGTTTTTAAGAACCGGCAAAGTCATAGACAATCCTGTATTCTATGCCTGTCCCTTAGCTATTTTTAGGAACCAGCAAAGGCCCGTCTCTAATGGCACGCACCTTCTCCTCATCAACATGAATCTCATCTACACACAACATAGCCTAAAAATAGCAACTTGTCAGTCATAAAAATACACTTCTTCATGTTGATATATAGCTTATTCTCTTGCAAAACTATTAGTACTGCTAGTGCCTAATATGCTCACCTTCTGCATGACTATAAATCAAGATATCATCAAAATAAACAACAACAAACTTGTTAATAAAATATTTCAGAACTTGATTCATAAGTCGCATAAAAGTAATTGGGGCATTAGATAGTCTAAATGGCATCACCAACCACTCATATAATCCCTTTTTTGTCTTGAAGGCAGTCTTCCATTCATCCTTAGGTCTAATTTGAATTTGATGGTACCCACTCAATCAATTTTTGAAAACACTATAGATCCGTGTAACTGATTAGGCATGTCGTCTAGTCTAGGAATTGGAAACCTATACCCTAAAGTAATCCGATTAATGGCCTTGCTATCAACACACATCTGCCAACTATCATCTTTCTTAGGGGTCAAGAATGCGGATACTACACACAGACTTATGCTTTCTCGAATTAGCCCTTTCCGTAGTAGCTCTTCTACCTTTTCTCCCAAAATCTCCCCTTCCTTCGAACTCATCCTGTAATGCGGAAGGCTTGGCAAGCTGGTTCCAGGGATCAAATCAATCTAGTCTGCACATCCCTATGGGAGGTAAGCCCTCTGGAATCTCTTTCGGCCTGATTTCTACAAACTCCTCCAATAAAGGCTTGACTGCATTCGGCATGCAATCTCATTCTTTTCTTCATCGTTACTAGTCATGCCTTTCACCACCAATAAGTACAGCTCCTTGGCTTCCTTATAATTTGGTTCAAACTTACGGCAATGATTAGTCAAAGTTGGGAAAGTCTTTGCCTCCACTTTAAAAGTTTAGGGTGGAGAACTCCCCTTGAAAAGTAACAGTGTAAATTTTACCCTGCCTTTGCTAGGCTTATTTACATTTTCTATGCCCTCATGCCTAGCATCAACATCAAACTGCCAAAGTCTATGAAATATCAGACTACAAGTATCCATGTTAACAATATCACAATGCACCTCATCCTTATATTTACTTATAGAAAAGGGTATCTTACAACTCTCAGTTACTTTAAACTCATCAACTGCTTTAATCCAGCCAATAGTATAAGGGTTGGGGTGCTTCTCTATAGTCAATCCCAATCTCTTCAGTCTCTATACCAATTATATTTTCACAACTACCACTATCAATTATTAAATCAAGGAGAGACTTGTTACTTGTGCATCTAGTATAGAACAATTTATTCCATTATGTATCATCGTCCACCTCATGCAATGGCATTAGCCTCCGCACCATATAAGCCTAGCTCAGCTCATCATACTCTTCTCCATCTCCATCTGGCTCACAAAGGTACTCATCACCATCATCAGCATCTTCATCTTCTCTCTCCACCAAATTAATAGCCTTCCTCAGTGGACAATCACTAGAACGATGATACAGCTTGTTGCACTTATAACACTTCATGAGAGCTGGCGTGGCATAAGGGTTATTTACCCGCTGATTACCTCAATCATGATTATCCCTTTCATTATTGCCTCTTGTCTGCACTTGCTTCTCACCAATCTTGTTTGCTCTACTTTTCTGCTTAGGCTATGAATTATTCTGAGGCATTTTGCCCCTATTTGTATTAAATTGGTTTGATTCGCCCTAATTTCGTCGCGTAGAATCGAATTTGCCAACACTAGAGGAATGCTCCTGAATCAACATCTGAGCTTTCAGTGCCATGTTTCTCGCCTCTGAAACACCGTGAACCATTTGAACTCCTATGCAATCCTATATTGTTGGATTTAGTCCTGACATATACCTCGTCACTTGCTGCCCTTCAGTTTCAACAAATAATTTCGTTCTGCCAGCCTAAGGAATTCAGCAGTATACGTATGGACTGTTCTCTGACCCTGGATACACTTCTGGTACTTATTAAACAGAATTTGATCATAATCCAGGGGAAGGAATCGTAGCCTCAACAACTGCTTCATCCGAAACCAAGTTTGAATAGGAGGTAACCTTTGCCTCAATCGATCATCCATCAATCTCTATCGCCATGCGGATGCTCCACCCCTCAATCTGAACACGACCAGTCTTGCCATCTTCTCATCTTGGATACCTAGATACTCCATGAATCGATCACACTCGGATAGTTAGTCAAGGAAATCCTTAATATTGAGATCTCCATTAAAGGATGGGATGTCTGCTTTCAAACGAAAGTCTTCTGACCCCCTCGGATATCGATCAAAGTCACGATGCCAGTTATAATCTGCATAATCTGCTTCTCCTTGATCATTGTAATCTTCTTGAAAGCCCATATAGTTTGGTTGTCTACGTGGGTTTGCAGGAATAGCTCTATTGATAGGTAGGCCGTGAGCTCCATCTCCGATAAATCCCCTATCTCTATCACAATTCTTGTTTGCGTTGATCCCCAAAGCATTGAACTACTCACATAAGCCCTCTAGGGTTTGTTCTATGCGTGCAAACCACTGCTCGAGCGTCTCTGCTTGTTGCTTTAGAGTTCAACCGCTGCTCTCTAGGCATGTCTCGCCTCCCAATTCACCTGCACCCCTTGATCAACGTTGATAGGATGATCATCTCTGACTTCGTCATGGTTATCCACCAAGAATGGGCGGTGATGCGACCTACTCTGATATCACCTTATGCAGCATTGGCGAATAAAAACAAGGATTCATACAAGATAAAATCTTTTTGGTATCAAGAGGAAACCCTAGACTCCAATCGGAGAAATATTCTTGAGATTTTATTGATAAAAACCAAATAAACACGAATAAAGCTATTTATAGTGTCTTAACCCTAACATGAGTAGTTTCGTAAATAGCAAAAATATTCAAAATAATATGATAACATCAAAATAAACTAATAGCCTAACTAAAAATTAAATAAAGGCTAAAACATAAACTGAATCAAAGACGGACTCTCGAATATAAAACGGCCCTGGAACCCACCAAAATGATGGAATTTGGGCCAGAAAACTGGGATGAACGGGTACACCTGGTTCACGATCATAGGGCTCAAAACAAGCTTTCCGTTGATATGTCATGGGTCCCGTAACTCTTTTCGGATAAAAAGTTATGGCCATTTGAAATTTAGGTCTCTGTTTTGATGCTCCAGCCCAATTATTTGGGCTTTCGCTACTTCCTGCGCTCCATCTGGCCCACGTACTCTTCAGTTTGACATTCTGCATCAAAGATCTAAGGATGGAGGTCTTGATAAAGGACAGAGCAACTTGGAATAACATTTGAGGCATGAAATACGGTACCACCCCATACCGAACCGTATCATATCGGTCTCGTACTGGTATGCCGTCTTGGAGCGTACCAACACTACTCTACTGTACTGAATCGCATATCGACATTATAGCAAGATTTACCGATATGGGATCCGGTGAGACGGCGAACCTTGATTTGAGGTGGCCCTAAATAGAAATACTTGGTGAATGGATGAGGAGGATCCATAAAGTTGACTCCAAATAGTTAAGAAAAAGCTTCATAATTATAATTATGATTCTTATATATGCATATATATATATATATATATATATATATATATATATGTGTGTGTGTGTGTGTGTGTGTGCGCGCGCGCACACGCAATGGATTTAGAGTAAGGAATTTAGAATAGAAATATCGCCTTATTAGCTTGGAAGATTTTAAGTTGAATAATTGTAGCAATGAAAAAGATAAAATTTAAATGCTAAATTATCTTTAATGGCTTAGTTAGTTTGTGATTAGAGAGAGATGAATGAATCAAGCGACCAAGTAGCATAGAAAAAAAAAGGAAAGATAATAGTCTCTCTGTGCGTGTGCGTGTGCGTGTGCGTGCGTGCATGTATGCATGTGTGTTTCTTGGTGCATACATGTATGCATGTTTGGGGGTGTGGGGGTCTGTGTTGTGTTGCATATGCACAGGTGCATGTGCGTGTGGGGTGCCGGTGCTTGTGTCTGTGCATATCAAAATTCTATGGCAATGGTAAATATCTACTTATTGAAACTTTTAAACTTGACTAGTAAAACTACATGTTTAAAGTGCATAGAGTCCAAATATTGATTGTTAAATAATTTAACTTTATAAAAATATCAGGATACTATCTTTTATTGTTTAGTAGTCCATAAATCCACTTGTGCCAAGCAAGTTGTTCCAACAACTACACCTTCCCTTCTTGAGAAGAAGTCTTGGGTTCTATCTCAGAGGATGGCACATTACCATTGTATTTATTTGTAAATTTATTACATTACTTAGGCATGGCAATTTGTAGCACACTTCCTACAAGGAATCATTACTCTTGGAGAAGCTAACTTTAGGGCGTCACATGGGAATTATTATCAGAACTTGCTTTCTACTATCAAGAGTCACATTAAAAATTCCAAAAATTGGGCCTTCAAATATAATTCATGTTTCAAAATGAAACAAAACAAAATATGATGATGATGATAATGATAAAGTCCTATAAAACATTAAATTGGTAAAACATCAATAACTATAGAAGTATTTGATGAAGCAATAGTTCTAAGTGAGTCACAATTCTAAAACCATTAATTTCTTTTGACTTTTGATATGAGTTCCTTGTATCGATGACTCAACAATTCACAGCTACTAAAGACTATCTATTCCTTTGCACTTATCTTTTAAGCTTAATACCTTTGTAGATTTTAAACTTAAACCCCAAGACTGTCTCATAGGTGAAATGTAAGAAATAAACATTCATTAGTTTACATGGATATCCCTTTTGATTAATCCCATCCTCTCATGTTTGTTAAGTGATTAATCATACAGTGGTGGTTTGTCAGGGGCACACCCATAATCGAACAACTGCTTCTATTTTCATGGAGTTGTAGAGTATTTGCAATGGCAACCAATCAACATGACCACATGAGTGTGGCCAAAATCATCAGTATATCTTTTAACTGGAATCATCCATATTCATTTAACCCTTAAGTAGTCTAGCAAACACCTTTATCGTCCTTCCTATGTATCCAGTCCCAAAGGATCAAAAACAGCATGTTGTCCATCAATCCTATTGCATTCTTTGTGATCAATCAAATTTCCAAGCTTGAGAGGGTTAACTGCTTGTTTCGTTGTCATGTCTGAGTGCAGTTAGTATAGTGTAATAAGAGAATGTAAGAGTCTGTGAGAGCGTTGAGAGCTGTTGCTTTAGCATAATAAGAGAGAACATAAGAGCTCTATCAATAAAAAAATAAAATAAAAAGTTTCTATTTCAGTGGGACATGAACTGGGGTGGAGTGCATCAACCAATCAACAAATCGAACTCAACGGGATTTGAACTTGACACACCTCCCCATCTACCCAAAGTTCTCGAAACTCCAACTGAAACTCTTACATAGCCTAACACCTGTCCTGTGTTCTTTTCATTTGGCACATTAACTTGGTCTTTTATTAAGTTTGGTACCAAGTTGACCCATATTAGCAGTTTCCACTAATTTAAAATATGTAAAACTTCAATGGTTTAGATGCTTTCACTAAATCTAAGGGTCATGATCTCTACTGATAAAAATTATTCATACTGTTGTATAGAATTAAAATAGATATCATAATTATTTACAAGCCATCAGTCTTTTGTTGGCTTGTGGACTTTGTGACAACAAATAGAATGTCCAAGCCAATACATTTATTATTTCTGTTGATGCTAACACTTCCTTGAATGCAGTATTTTACTAATTGTTTCATTAAACATTTTGTCATCTTCCTTAAAGCTGTGCTTATTTGGCCTCCTCTCAGAACTCATCCTTATGATATAAACTGTCTTTGATTGTCTCTAGTATATTTCTTAAGAACACAGAAATCAAATAACAGCCAGAAAAAGGTTTCCTACTTTGAACTCCAAGCCCATCAATTTTATATTATTACTCAAACATCAGATTGCAACTTCTTGATTCCACCATTAGTTTTCGTCTTCTAAATAACAGTGTTGTGGTCATTTAATTTGGGTGATGCATCAGGGCTCCTTTTACCATTGTTACTCTTGCTAGGTTAGCTTACATGTTGGAGAAGGATAGGCACTAGAGGACTGCAATAAAATTGTGGAACTGTGTTTATCAATTTCCTTTTCTAATTTCTGCTCTCCACTATTATCTTTGCTGTGACATGAGACTCCATGGTTAATGTTGTGATTCAGGTGGTGTGCCCAAGGCTCAGGGGACCAAGGCTAAGGCCAAGGTCCATCATTCATGAGGGCTTCATGGAGGCTCTAGGGCTAGTTGGGTCCTAGGTTGAAAGGCCGTGGGCCTTTCGGGTTCTTGAGATCTAGGTTATGTGGGCCTCAAGGACCAACTCTTTATGGGTCAGGTCTGGGCCCAGAATAGGTGAGATTAGGTCGAGTCATAGGTGTACATGGGCTTGGATTAACCTAATCTCCCATAGAGTTGGTCAAGGGAGTTTTGGGTTTGGGTCACTTGACCCTGTGTTTATATATACATGTACTGTATAGGTTTGATTAAGCCAAGGAATACAATACTCTTTCTCCCAAGTCTCTCTCTTCTCCCTCTCTCTCCAGCCATTCTCCACGCCCCAGGAGCAAGAAACCCTAGGGTTTCTTGCCGCCAGATCCAAAAAGGCAGGAAAGCAAGGGGAGGCGCTAGCCCCCTCCCCCTTTGTGCCGCCAACTCTCTCTTCTCTCCCTCTCTTGCAGCCGTCCAAACATCAAGTCTAGGACCTGGAATCTCTTGAGAAGAGGTTGGTACAAGTTCCTCTCAGATCTGGAGTTGATCTGAGGTCGTTTGAGGCACGGGTGAGATCTCCATCAACAGATCTACAGGAAAGGCTACAGTAGGACAGATCTGCAAGGTCTGTTTCTATCTACCTTCTTTCCTATCTAGAACGTTCCGATTCGAGATCTACGAATTGGAAGACCTCGGTCCAGGCCTGATCTGGTTGGGTACCAGATCTTGGATTTTTTAGAGGTGATTTCAGAGGCGTTCTTCATCTGGAACGAAAGGCCGACGAAGAAGACAACAACCAGGCTGATTTCGTCAAGGGCCTTTGATCGAGTCCAGAAGCCTCCAGATTTGTTCGTTGTTGGTTCCGCTGCACCCAAGGTCCGTGGGAGGAGCCGGGATCGTGCTCCAATAGTTGGTATCAGAGTCACGTTGGTGAGGAAGCGGTTCTAAGCGCGAGAAGTTGAAGATCCCAAGTGCTGAAAATTTTCAGCAAGGTACCATCAAGGTATATTCTACACTTTTTGATTTTATATTGCTTGTTTGGCTTGGATCCAGTCATGGGCAGCAATATGAAGGTCGATTTTGAGAAGTTTGATGGCAAGAAAAATTTTTCCATGTGAAAAATCCAGGTGGAGGATCTTCTGGTGCAAGCAGATCTGGATCAGGCTTTGGATGAGAAGCCTGAGGGAATGACAGATAGACAGTGGGCATCGTTGGAGAAGAAAGCATGCTCGGTGATCAGAGGATGTTTGGCGGATGCGGCGTTGTATTCGGTGCTGAAAGAAAAGACCCCGAAGGGCCTTTGGTCGAAGTTGCACACCATGTATATGTGGAAGAATATGTGCAACAAGCTAATACTGAAGAAAAGATTGTACAATTTTCGGATGCAGGAGGGATCTGATGTGATTGGCCACATTCAGAGGTTCGACCAGTTGTGCACGGAGTTGATGAATATCGGGGTGAAGCTGGATGAGGAGGATAAGTCCCTGTTGCTTTTGTGTTCACTGTCAGGATCATATGACTCTTTGGTGACTACACTGCTCTATGGCAAGGAGACTCTGGAATATGAGGACATGGTCTCGGTGCTGAGGTCTAATGAGCAAAGGAAAAAGTTGACCAGAGATCGGGCTCCCCAGGAGGGTTTGGCAGTAGGGGAGAGGACAGGTAGAGGCAGAGGCAGAAGCAAGTCCAGGGGGCGGTCCAAGTCCAAGAAGGGAAAGAAAGAGATGAAATGCTTCAAGTGCAACGAGTTCGGGCACTTCAAGCGAGAATGTCCACTATGGAAGAGCAAGAAGGGAGAAAGAAGTGGCTCAGAATCAGTGAGTGCAGTTGCTGGGCAGCAGGTGGAGGATGATCTACTTGTGGTGTCAGATGGTCACAGGCATTACACAGAGGAGTGGACACTAGACTCTGCGTGCTCACATCACTACACACCACACAGGTTTTGGTTTGCGACATACACCAAGACAGATGAGGGATCAGTGACTTTAGGCGACAATCATCCTTGCAAGGTGACTGGGATAGGGACAGTCAGGGTGAGGATGTTTGATGGGATTGTGAGGACATTAACAAATGTAAAGCACATCCCGGAGCTGGAAAAGAATCTGGTGTCACTAGGCTACTTGGAGTGCAGTGGATACAGCTTCAGTAGTAGGGCTAGAAGCGGAGTACTGAACATCTCCAATGGAGCTATGGTAGTGATGAGAGGCAAGAGGTTGGACAATAACCTCTATCGCATGGAGGGATCTGTGGTGACCGGAGAGTCTGATGCAGCAGCTGCAGCACAGGACCAGCAGGGGGCCTACAGGATGTGGCACTACCACCTAGGCCACATGGGTGACAAGGGGCTGAGGGAGTTGAGCAGGAGAGGACTCATCTCTGATCTGGAGGATGGTGCTATAGGAGAGATCTGTGAGCCTTGCCAGATGGAAAAGCAGAGGAGAGTTCAGTTCAACATCAGTACAGCCCGTAGTGCAGCCCCTCTGGAGTTAGTACACACGGATGTGTGGGAACCAGCCCCAGTGTCAGCTAGGAATGGGTCCAGATACTTCATGATCCTGATTGATGATTTCTCAAGGAAATTCTGGATTTACTTCATGAGAGAGAAGTCAGAGGTCTTCACCAAGTTCAAAATCTGGAGAGCTGAGGTGGAGGAGCAGGGGAGGAGCGTGAAGTGTCTGAGGTCAGACAATGGTGGGGAGTACACCAGCAGAGAGTTTCAGGACTACTGTGAGGAGTGTGGGATCAGGAGACACTTCTCAGTTAAGGAGACTCCATAGCAGAATGGGATGGCCGAGAGGATGAACAGAACACTTTTGGAAAAGGCACGATGCATGAGGCTGCAGGCAGGGCTTCCAAAGGAGTTCTGGGTTGACACAGTTGATGCAGTGGGTTACTTGGTCAATCGGTCACCTCACACCAAGTTGGATGGCAGGCTTCCAGAGGAGGTGTGGTCTGGGAGGACAGTTGGGCTGGGCCATTTACGGATATTTGGGTGCACGGCCTATGTGCACATTGGAGCTTGTGAGCGGAGCAAGCTAGACGCCAGATCACGCAAGACGGTGTTTCTAGGCTATCCGCGAGGAGTTAAGGGATACAGGTTGTGGGATCCCTTGAAAAAGAAGGTTGTCATTAGTCGGAATGTGACTTTTAATGTGGAGTCAGTCCTACGGAGGCAAGCAGGCATGGAGGAGCAGCAGGAGCAAGAGGAGGTCCAGCAGGGCACTGCTGGACAGCTTACCTCTTTGATTTTGCCTCTTGCAGGTACTACGGGAGGACATGACATTCAGGTGGAGAACCTACCTAAGGTGTCTCCACAGGTGGAGAGGACTCGGATGGATGATCGAGGCGGAGAGGTCCAGCAGGAGCGAGCTGGATCGAGGACTGATATCGGTGTTGTCCTACACAAGTTCAAGAGGACCATCAGGCAACCGGATCGATATGGCTTCGAGGAGATGCTGTCATATGCTCTGGTGACAGCGAATGGAGATCCATATACGTATCAGGAGGCTATTGAGAGCTAGGACAGAGCGGTGGGTCCAGGCGATGTCCGAGGAGATGCAGTTTCTCCACCAGAACCAGACGTGGCGATTGCAGTTGCCACAGGGGAAGAGGCCCATTGGCTGCAAATGGATCTACAGTCGCAAGGAAGGGCCTTCAGAGCAGGGAGGTATCAGATTCAAGGCGAGGTTAGTGGCCAAGGGATACTCCCAGAAGGAAGGCATCGACTTCAGCGAGGTCTTCTCTCCCGTCGTCAGACATACTTCCATCAGAGTGTTGCTGAGCATTGTAGCAGCTCAGGATTTAGAGCTGGAGCAGATGGATGTCAAGACGGCGTTCCTCCATGGGCATTTGGAGGAGAGGATTTACATGGAGCAGCCACTCGATTTCAGGGATCCAGGATCAGAGGAAAAGGTTTGTTTGTTGCAGAAGTCGCTGTACGGGCTGAAGCAGTCGCCGAGGCAATGGTACAAGCGGTTCGACTCCTATGTGCGCAGCATTGGATTTTCCAGGTGCGAGTTTGATCCCTGTGTTTATGTTCAGTCTCTTGAGGATGGTTCTAGGGTGTTCCTACTCTTGTATGTGGATGACATGCTTATAGCATGCAAGAGTAGGAAGGTTGTGCAGGATCTGAAGGCATCCTTATCTCGGGAGTTTGAGATGAAGGATTTGGGCCCTGCAAGGAAGATCCTAGGCATGGAGATTTTCAGAGACCGAGCCCGGAGGGTGCTGCATCTATCTCAGGGGGGCTACATACAGAAGGTCTTAGAGAGGTTCGAGATGAAGGGAGCAAAGCCGGCGGAGCTGCCACTTGCCGGTCACTTCAGACTCTCGAAGACCATGGCGCCACAGACTGAGGAGGAGGCTCAGGAGATGGAGATGGTTCCTTATGCTTCAGGAGTTGGGAGCTTGATGTATGCGATGGTCTGTTGTAGGTCAGACATCGCTCATGCAGTGAGTCAGGTTAGCAGGTTCATGGCGCAGCCTGGCAGGGAGCATTAGAGAGCTCTGAAGTGGATATTCAGATACCTGACGGGTTCAGTTGGAGTTGGTATCTGCTACGAACAGCGAGGAGGTGCAGTGGGACACTCTGACATGTCCAGGGAGGCTCAGGGGCTGATTGGCGGTTATGTAGATGCAGACTTCGGTGGAGATTTGGATATCCGGAGGTCTACGACAGGCTTCACTTTAGCTTGTATGGAAGTCCTATTTCTTGGAGATCGAGTCTGCAGCCTATCACGACCCTATCCACTACAGAGGCGGAGTACATCGGGCTGACAGAAGCAGCTAAGGAGACAATTTGGCTGAAGAATTTATTGACGGAGATGGGCCTTACTCAGGAGGCCATTAGAGTGCACTGTGACAGCCAGAGTGCACTTCTATTAGCACAGAACTCAGTCTATCATGCAAGGACAAAGCACATCGACATTCGGTATCATCGAATCAAGGAGCTTGTGGAGAATGGCGAGGTGGAGCTGGTAAAGGTACACACTAAGGAGAACCCAGCTGATGCATTTATGAAGGTACTTCCACGGGATAGCTTTCAGAGATGTGTTGAGCTGATTCGGCTGATGGACAGAGTGGAGCTGGTTGAGGCCTTGGGACATCAAGGTGGAGATTGTTGTGATCCAAGTGGTGTGCCCAAGGCCCAGGGAACCAAGGCTAAGGCCAAGGTCCATCATTCATGAGGGCTTCATGGAGGCTCTAGGGCTAGTTGGGCCCTAGGTTGAAAGGCTGTGGGCCTTTGGGGTTCTTAAGGTCTAGGTTATGTGGGCCTCAAGGGACCAACTCTTTATGGGCCAGGTCTGAGCCCAGGATAGGTGAGATTAGGTCGAGTCATGGGTATACATGGGCTTGGGTTAACCTAATCTCCCATAGAGTTGGTCAAGGGAGTTTTGGGTTTGGGTCACTTGACCCTGTGTTTATATATACATGTACTGTATAGGTTTGATTAAGCCAAGGAATACAATACTCTTTCTCCTAAGTCTCTCTCTCTCTTCTCCCTCTCTCTCCAGCCATTCTCCACACCCCAGGAGCAAGAAACCCTAGGGTTTCTTGCCGCCAAGGTCCAAAAAGGCAGGAAAGCAAGGGGAGGCGCTAGCCCCCTCCCCCTTTGTGCCGCCAACTCTCTCTCCTCTCCCTCTCTTGCA
The DNA here is from genome assembly GCF_000442705.2 of Elaeis guineensis. NCBI lineage: Eukaryota > Viridiplantae > Streptophyta > Magnoliopsida > Arecales > Arecaceae > Elaeis > Elaeis guineensis. The sequence goes on along the minus strand of NC_026004.2, from coordinate 71,114,353 downwards.
GCCGCCCAAACATCAGGTCCAGGATCTAAAATCTCTTGAAAAGAGGTTGGTACAAGTTCCTCTCAGATCTGGAGTTGATCTGAGGTCGTTTGAGGCGCGGGTGAGATCTCCATCAATAGATCTACAGGAAAGGCTGCAGCAGGACAGATCTGCAAGGTCTGTTTCTATCTACCTTCTTTCCTATCTAGAACGCCCCGATTCGAGATCTACGAATTGGAAGACCTCGGTCCAGGCCTGATCTGGTTGGGTACCAGATCTTGAATTTTTTAGAGGTGATTTTAGAGGCGTTCTTCATCTGGAACGAAAGGCTGACGAAGAAGACAGCAACCAGGCTGATTTCGTCAAGGGCCTTTGATCGAGTCCAGAAGTCTCCAGATTTGTTCGTTGCTGGTTCCGCTGCACCCAAGGTCCGTGGGAGGAGCCGGGATCGTGCTCCAACAGTTAAAGGGCATAGACTAGTGATGGTAGGGAAAGAAAATAGTTCGTTGAAGTTTTCATAATGGTTGTACCTTGTTGCTCTGTGGTCGAAAAAGGGAAAGTTTTGGAATGATCCAAAGTTTCAGATATAAAAAGAAAATGGAGGGCCTATCTATGGTTCTAGGGTTAAGAGCTGGTCGTTTGAGGTATGATGTAGGTATGAAAACTATGAGAATGTTTTTTCTAAGGCTTTGCTAGTGTAATGATAGCTTTTTTAGTAGCTGTGGTTCAGAGTTTATGAATAAGTGCAAATGATTCTGACATTTGAGTGAAGTGGTGTGCACAAAATTATAAGGGTCTTGAGAATTTGTATTTATTTTTCTACCTTCTAAAGATCCAAAGGATCAAAGGAATAAAAAGGGTGGTCCACTTCAGGAGGATCTTGCCATTTGCAATGTCTAGGGAGGGTCAGATGTATGCCTCCTAACCCTTAATTGTAGAGAGTCTCTTTCCATGTTTCGCATGCGTGATCTATAGGTCACAGTGGAGTAATATTACTACCAAGATTCGCCATCTCAGTACTAGATCCTGTATGAGTACCATTTTATTATAGTGTCAGTACATGGTTCGGTACGGTTCGAGATAGCGTATCAAGTGTCGGTATGGTACAAGATAGTGTACCGGTAAAAGACCAGTATGGTATGGTATGTTCGGCACTAGATGATATAGGGCAGTATGGCAGACCATAGTTTCCGCTGTGCTAAGGCTCACCCTTCCCAAATATATAGCAAAGCAAACTGAAATTAACGTTATGAATTGTGTAGATCAAGAGTATAAACTTTTGAAGAGCAGAAAAGATAATAATGGAAGAGAAAAGAAATCTGTTTGTCTCTTTAACTGATCTGAGATAAAACAAGGTAGATCCTTATTAGTAGGAGTTTTCTATTTAGGGTGATGTACCCACTTTTGAATCTCCTCAGAGACCCGTTTTGCTCAGATAAAGAAGAGTAAGGGGAATAAAATGAGCAGATCAAATAGAGGAACTAGTGAGTGAGTGAGAGAGAGAGAGAGAGAGGACTAGGAACAGAAAAGAGAATAGTCAAGAGCTTTGGTTTCCCCTACTTGAACCAAAATGAAATCATCTTAACAGCAAGCCAAACAACTCCTTTTCCTGTTTGCTCACACAAAAATTCCTATTTGAGTTCATCCTGGACTTCACAAAAGAATAAGCCTACTAGTACTGAGCACCCATATCAACCCCGTGGAACGTCTGAAACTTTTCTAAACAGTTATGGCTTGTAAAATTCTCCTAAATGTTTTCAAATGCTTTTGGAATACACCACTGTAGGATATCAGTTACACTTGGTTACACTTGGACTGCTAGCAGTCTTTGCATCAACAAGCAGTTTGAGTCATTGTGTAGTGATTTGATGTTTGATATGCAGTCATCATGGACACATAATCTGATAGATAGATTGATTGATCAGTCTTGTACTGTATGGCTTGTAGTTTTCTTGAGCTTATCGGTGGCAAGTCTTCAGCTTATACGTGCTTTGTTTAGAGGTATTCATGCTTAGAGCAATTCATGCCATAGTTTCACATGTGGCATGATGCGTTTCATCTCAATGAATCCATGATTGATGGCACTTTGCACCCACATGATCTTCTTGGGCTTCATATGTGAGCCATTGCATTCGAACCGCCATCCTCTTACACCACATTAAGACAACTTCCAGAGTTGATAACTGTAGTGAACAAGTGTATATTATAAGTGTTGGATGTATGTCCTAGAAGTCAATCTGATTGACACATTGTAATAAATTTAGGACATAATTTTATACTTAATACATTGATTTGATCAATAAAAAGATAAGTTTGTTTTCATTTAAGTGTGATGTGTCCTTGAATCGTCCATGAAATTAATATTTCGATACATATTTTCAAAGAGTTGAGAATTAGAGGCATGTATAATTAATTCCTAAATGCTCTCAATCATAGTATCATCATGAAAACGGTGATCGATCCGGATAGACTGACGTACAGATCGCTTCTTTTGAGATAGATGAATCTCTGGTCTATAGTGTAGAGACATCGAGTGACGAATGCGGATAGTTGTTAGAGAATAACTAGTACTGAACGTGACCATACGAGAGATCATTTGAATTTCTACTCGATCATCAGTGATCGTCTCGATGTTGTAGTTGTGTGAATGATCCTTTGACCTGCGATGGTACGATTGCTCACAGTGAGATTGCTGGAATTTAACTGACACAAACATGATCTCATTGAGATTTTGTAATAGATGTTGGCGGCAATTGGTCCATTGTAGTAGGATGCGCATTTAGATGGAATCTATCGATCTTGAAAGAGAGTAGTAGTCCTATGGGATTTGAGAGGCTAGATCCGAGAGTCTGTGGTCACAGTAGTGTGATTAATGAAAAAAATTTTCATAAGGATTACAATTAGACTTAAGCTAATCGAATCTATCATATGATTGATGATAAGGTCTGACGATTTATCCATGATCTGCCATCTATTTGGGACTCACGATAGAAAGACTGAATCACACGAGAACAACATTTTGAGGTTCTTTTTCGGTTCTACTGGATTGCTACTATATACTGCTAGATGTCACTGATGGATTGTGAGAGCTTACTAGAATTGCTCAGGATCGACAATCCTTGATGAGTTAGATTGAAATTATTTCGATTTATTAAAAAAAATTTCAATGATACTATGATAGAGATCATGGTATATCTCATTATCAGATAGTATTGAACTTATGGGGTCACATAATAAAGAAATTAGATCTGGAATAAGTAATTGGGCTTATGAAGTATCAATTGGGTTTAGAAAAATCTTATTGGATTCATGATAATCTTGCTAGCACATAGTTGAATCCAATTTTCTCTTTATATTTAATTACTAATTTGATAAAATTAATTCGAGTTAACTATCTGTTAATAATCTAAATGAATTAGATTCATTGGGCTCAAATTGTTGGATGCCTAAAATTTTGGATCATATGCATTAAGGGTTCAAATCCTTAATCAATTTTCTTGATTGTTTGTATTGGGACGTCATTTGATTTGATTAATTTGAGCATGCCCACATGATAGAGGGCGTGTGGGACCAGCATGGGACGTCCCCTAGCCCCCATGTGGCATGTGAAAAAGTGGGTGAAAAGGCTTCAATAGTTGGCGCCTTATGGATCTTCTAAAGGGGGTCAAATATCTAAGGCTACAAGGATTCCTAATGCAAGTAGGACTTGGATTAAGGGGCTATTTAATTTTAAATAGGATTCAAACTTTTTACCTATTTAAAGGGACCTTCTCTAAGGTTCTGATGATAAGATTTTCAGTAGCCCCACGCCTCCCATAAGCCTCCCCATGCCTCCCTCTCTTCACCCTTCTTGTTCCAACGCCCAAAGGGGTTTGGGCATCCTCCATCTCCATGCCCAAGAGGAGCTTGGGCGTCCCACTTGGTAGTTGATTTTTAGATCTTGATTGCTTCATAATCAAGGACAGTAAGAGAAAAAAAATCAAGAAAAAGATCAAAGAGTTGATCGCGATTCAGATTTCGTTCAGATTCGCAGGGTGATTGTTCTTGGAGAAAGAAGATCAATACCATAGAGGTCAGATATTTGCATGGCTAAGAGAGAGCCTACCTTCTTTCAGATCCAAATTCGAAGAAAAAAATTATGAAACAGATATATGATTCGATCACATATTTAATTCAGCATAAAATTCAATGTGTTAAATTTTAGCATACAAAGTAGATCGTTGTGCATACATGATTTAGATTAAAAGATATTTTAATTTTCTATTCCGTTGTATTGTTTAGAAAAGAAAAATTTTGATATATCTATGCATGCCCCTACACGAAATTCCAACAGTGGTATCAGAGCCACGATTTTCATATATATGAAATTGACATTTTATTTTGAAAAGAGTTTCAAAATCTGATTTTTTTCGATACAGAGATGTATAGATAATTGCTTTGAATCTAGAATTTATTTTAGATTTATTTTTCAGATCATATATTTGATATGTGAAGGCATGCATAGATCTGAATTTTGTTCTAGATAGGATTCTAGTTCATGTATATGTAATATATAGATGCATGCATAAATCTGAAAATTATTTTGATTTGATTTATGATCCATATATGAGATGTATGATTGCATATTTATGTCTGAAAATTAATTTCAATATGATTCATTATTTGTATATGAGATATATGATATCATAATATGATCTGAATTTTTGTTTAGATTTGAATTATATATATATATATATGAGATATATGCTTATATGTTAAATTTAAAAAATTAGTTTCATGATTTAAAACTTACTTTTCATGCAAAGAATTTAGATCTGAAATTTAGTTTTAAAGTCTGAAATTTATGTTTGTACATGAGGATTCTGATCATAGAAAAATCAAAAATTAGGTCATGTAATTAGGTTGCATCTAAGATTTTTGATTTGATCATAATGAGATTAATTCGATGAAGTAATCGATCAAATCGAGTTAAGTGTTGATTAAGATTAGATCGATCAAGTTTTAAGATCATACAATTATTGTTGATCAAATCGATTAAATCTCATATGTAGAATTGATTAATCTAAGGATCTAATTCGGCTCGATGGCTTGAGCCTGATTCGTTTAAGCTAATCTATTTGGACCAATTAACTTATTGGTGTCTAAAGCAAATAATTGAGAGGTGGTTATTTAATTGGTTTCGTTTGCTGACTTGATCAATTTATTGGTGTCTAAGGAAAGCAACTGGGGAACTCCACTGATCTCCGCTTACCTGGCTAATTTGGAAGATTGAGTCTTGAATAAGATTGCTTGATGGTTTGGTTTAGCCTATGCCAGTTAAATCGGTCATATGATAATTGATTAGATGAGATTTAAATCTAAATCTCTCCATAAATATTAAGTCCATAGATCTTCCACCATTATAGATGTGCGGATGTGGTACTGATGTTGATTGTTCTCGACTAGTCACAGTGGTTCAATTGCACCGAAAACACGCAACCATTCTATTAGCAAAGAGTTGCTCTAGGATAAAGATGGGATTGGACCTAATAACTGTTAGGTGAGAGACCCAATGACGGCTTTGCACCTACTTATGAATGGTGGGTCGGATTAACCAAGAAGTATGGTCAATAACTGTTAGGTGAGCTCACATAATTTAGAGATCAAGTCGCTGCAATATGCTTAGAGAAGCATCTGAGCAAAGAGTTGTCCACGCATCGGTGTGCATATTACCAATAACTGTTAGGTGAGGTGCATGACATCGGTGGGACCGTAGCACCCATTAGAAATCCAGTTATTGCGTTAGGATTTTCGCTTCCCATCTGGGGAGTGTTGGGATCCGAAAAATAGTGGGAATCATTGTTTGCTTCTTAAAGTTTCTAGAGTAAATATAAATTTAAAGTATAAAAGTTTAATTTAAATCTCTACTCGCAGTTTAACCATATCAGCTTCAAACCCTCTAGTCCGCATCCTTGAATTCAATCGTTTGATCGAAATCAATTTTAAAGATCGACTAAGAAACTTTGGGATTGTCCTGACTTCTAAAAAATTAGATCATGTACTTGATCAGGAATTCGTAGTGTTATCAAATCATCCTACTGCTGAGCAAAGATCAGCATATGAAAAGTGGATGCTGGCTTTCATGTTAAATGAGTTGTAGAGTTAGCATGAGCATATGTCTACTGTTAGGGTTATGATCACTCATTTACAAAAGTTATATGGTGAGTAGAGCCGCATAGCACGCTTCAAAGTATCCAAAAAATTCTTCAATTTGAAGATGTACGAAGGGCAGTTGGTCCATGAGCACTATATGATAGTGATCAAGGATATTGAGGAGCTTGGGAAGCTCTGACTTGATATGCAAAAGAAATTACAGATGGATTTGATCCTTCAATCCCTTACGAGTTCATATAGTTAATTTATTATAAATTTTCATATGAACAAACTGGATTGCACTATACCTGAACTGGTCAACATGTTGGTCACAACTGAGAGAACTTTTAAGAGTTCAAGGGATACTGTTCTCGCTGTGAAATGGACTTCTTCATCCAAAAGAAAGTCTGGTTGGAAGGAGTAAATCCGCTAAGAAGCAGAAGAAAGAGAGCAAGCCAAAGAAGGACGTTTCCAAGAAGGCTGAAGCAAAGAAAAAGTATTTCCATTGCGATGCTGATAGCTATTGGAGGAGAAATTGTCTACTCTATCTGGAGAGCCTAAAGATCAAAAAGGATGACAAACTTTCAAAAGGTATGCTCGTAATTGAATTTAATTTTACGATTTCTTCTACTTCTAGTTGGGTATTGGACTCTGATGCGAATGCTTATGTATGTATTTTAATGCAGGATCTAATAAAAAGTAGGAGGTTGAGGAAAGATGACATGATCCTTCGGATCGGCAATGGAGCAAAAGTTGTTGCAGAAGCCGTTGACATCTATTCTCTCTGATTATCATTAGGGTTTAGATTAGATTTGAAAAACTGTTATGTTGTTCCTATAGCTAGTTGGAATTTGATTTTCGTGTCTGTGCTAGCACAGGATGATTTTGATTTTAATTTGAACAAAAATTTTTATTTCATTTATTTATAAAATAAATTCATTGCATGTGGTCTTTTAATTGACAGTCTTTATCACTTGTATGTTGATGCGAATGTGAATTTAATGAATAAGTAGTGGGTGTCGTAAGTCAAAAGAGACTTAGAGATGAAATTAACCAAAAGTACTTATGGCATCATAGATTAGACCATATTGGAGAGGATAGGATAAACAAATTGAAAAAGGATGGGATTCTTGGCTCTTTTGATTCAGAGTCGTACCCAGTTTGTGAATTGTCTTTGAAGAAAAATAACCAAGTTATTTTTTGCGGGACATAGGAAAAGGGCTATCGAGTTACTTGTCCTGATACACACCGATGTATGTGGGCCATTTGATGTGCAGGTCAGGAATAATTATATCTACTTCATCACCTTTATCGATAATCTATCATAGTATGGGTATGTGTATCTGATGAAACATAAGTCTGAAGTCTTTGAAAAATTTAAAAAATTCAGGAACGAAGTAGAAAAATAAACAGACAAACGTATTAAGATTTTTTGATCTGATCGAGGAGGTGAATACCTTAGTCAGAAATTTTTGGGATATCTTAAGGACAGTGGCATAATCTCTCAATGGATTTCTTCTGGAATACCTCAGCTCAACAGGATATTCGAAAGAAGGAATAGGATCCTATTAGATATGGTCAGATCCATGATGAGCTTCACTGATTTATCCTTATATCTTTGGAGACATGTCTTATTAACTGCAATTCACTTATTGAATAGAGTTTCATTAAAATCCGTTCCTACCACACTATATGAGATATGGCATGGTAAGAAGTCGAGTTTAGGTTATCTTAAGACTTAGGAATGTCCAACCTATGTCAAAAGACAGATGGCTGATAAATTAGAGAATAGATCTGTAATAGCTCATTTTATCGGGTATCCAAAAGAATCAATAGGATACTACTTTTTGGAAAATCATAATGTGATTGTGAATCGGAACGCCATATTTCTAGAAAAATAGTTTATCCAGGATGGTGGTAGTGGGAGGTTAGTTGAGCTTGAAGAGATTTCTGAAGAGCAAAGAGCTATGGATCCTCCGGAATTCATTATTCATGAGCCAGTGTTGATGTTTCTCCACCACCTCGTAGATCTAGTAGGATTTTTTGAGTTTCTGAAAGATACATGAGAATGCTTACGGAGGAAGTAGAGAAAATATTTCTTATGGGAGATAAGGATCATGATGATGATTCTAATATCTTTGACTAGGCGATGTCTGACATTGATTTCGAGAAATAGTTAGATGCAATGAAGTCAGAGATTGACTAGATGCACTCGAACCAAGAATGGATCTTAGTAGATCCATCTGAGGGTATGGTACTCATTGGGTGTAAATGGATTTACAAAAAAAAAAAATGCCGATGGTATAGTGAGACCTTTAAAGCTAGGTTCGTGGCAAAAGTTATAATTAGTGCGAAGGCATTGACTATCAGAAAATTTTTTCGCTTATAGTCATGCTGAAATCCATCCACACTCTGCTTGCTGTTGCAGCTTATTATGATTATGAAATTTGATAGATGGATGTAAAAACTGCTTTCTTGAATGGATATCTTGAAGAAGATATCTATATGGAGTAGTCTTTGGGTTTCATATCTGATGATGGTGATTATCGAGTCTGCAAGCTGCAAAGATTTATATATGGATTAAAGCAGATTTTTCAGAGTAGGAATCTTCGTTTTGATGATGCAATCAAATCGTTTGATTTTCTCAAGAATGAAGAGGAATCTTGTGTATACAAGAGGGTCAGTGGGAGTGCAATCACATTTTTCATATTGTACGTGAATAATATTCTCCTTATTGGGAATGATATTTTTATGTTGACCACGGTTAAAAGATAGTTGTCCAAAGAATTTTTTATGAAAGACTTAAAGAAAGCATCCTATATTTTTGGAATAAAGGTCTATAGGGATATATCTAAAAGGATGTTAGGCCTGTTGCAAAAGCTATACATAGAGAAAGTGCTGAATAGGTTCAGTATGAAAAACTCTAAAAGAGGACTCTTACCTTTTAGGCATGGTATTCGTCTTTTCAAAATGATGTATCCGATCACATCTGAGGAAGTTCAGCGTATGAGTAAGATTCTTTATGCCTCGACCATAGGAAGCCTCATATATGTCATGCTATGTATTCGACTTGATATTGTCCTTGTTATGAGTGTCATGAGCAGGTATCAGTCGAATCCAGACGAGGAGCACTAGATAGCTGTTAAGAACATCCTTAAGTACTTGAGAAAAATTAAGGATTTGTTCTTGATTTTTGGAGGAGCTTCTGAGTTGCGAGTCGAGGGGTATACTGATTCAGACTTCATATTTGATCCTGATGATAGAAAATCTACGTCAGAATACGTGTTCAGATGCAATGGTGACACAATCAGCTGAAAGAGTTTCAAGCAACCCGTCATAGTGGATTCGATCACAGAAACTGAATATGTCGCTGCTTCGGATGCTGCAAAGAAAAATTTCTGGTTTAAGAAGTACGTCGTGGAGCTTGGGGCTATGACATCAGATGTCATATCACTTTATTACAACAATAATGGAGCCATAGTACTTGCTAAGGAGCCGAGGTTTCATAAAAAATTCAAGCACATCGAGCGGCGGTTTCATATCATACATGACTATCTCGAAAAGAAATATATCGAGGTGTGAAGAGGAGACTCTATGGATAACATGGCAGACCTATTGACAAAATAATTGAGCCAGCCAAAGATGGAAGTCCACCTTGAGAAGATGGGAGTTAGATTAGTGGCCAATTGGCTTTAGTCCAAGTGGGAGATTGTTAGATATATGTCCTAGAAGCCAATCTGACTGGCATATTGTAATAAATCTAAGATAATTTTGTACTTAATATATTGATTTGATTCATAAAAGGGCAAGTTTGTTTTTTTATTCAAGTATGATGTGTCCTTGAATCGTTAATGAAATTAATACTTCGATACATATTCTCAAGTAGTTGAGAATTAGAGGTATGTATAATTAATTTTTAAATACTCTCGGTCATAGTATCATCATGAGGACGGTGATCGATTTGGATAGTCCGACGCATAGATCGCTTCTTTCGGGATAGATGAGTCTCTAGTATACAGTATAAACACTAAACGATGAGTACGGATAGTTGTTAGAGAACAACTAGTACTGAGCATGACCATATGAGAGATCACTTGAATTTTTACTCGATCGTCAGTGATCGTCTCGATGCTGTAGTTGTGTGAATGGTCCTTTGATCTGTGATGGTACGTTGCTCATAATGAGACTGCTGGAGTTTGACTGACACAAATATGGCCTCATTGAGACTTGTAGTAGATGTTGGTGATAGTTGGTCCACTGTGGGAGTAGGGTGCGTATCTAGATGGAATCTATCGATCTTGATAAAGAGTAGTGCTATGAGATTTGAGAGGCTAAATCCACGAGTCTGTGGTCACAGCAGTGCGATTAATGGAAAAGAGTATTTATGAGGATCACAATTGGACTTAAGCTAATCGAATCTATCATATGACTGATGATGAGGTTTGACGATTTATCCATGACCTGTCATCTAGGCAGACTCATGATAGAGAAACTAAATCATACGTGAACTACACCTTAAGGTTCTTTTTCAGTTCTACTGGATTGCTACTACATACTGCTAGGTATCACTAGTGGATTGTGAGAGCTCATTAGGATTGCTCAGGATTGACAATCTTTGATGAGTTAGAGTGGAATTGTTTCGATCCATTAAAAGAAATTTCAATGATTCTATGATAGAGATCATGGTATATCTCACTACCAGATAGGATTGAACCTATGGAGTCACACAACAGAGAGATTAGACTTGGAATATCTCACTATGATAGAGATCATGGTATATCTCACTACCAGATAGGATTGAACTTACGGGATCACACAACAAAGAGATTAGATCTGGAATAAGCAATTGGGCTTATGAAGTCTCAATTGAGTTTAGAGAAATCCTATGGGTTTAAGATAATCTTGCTAGCACATGGTTCAGGATGAGCACATAGTATCATCGACAATTCTTGATGAGTTAGAGTAGAATTATTCTGATCTATTGAAAAGAGTTTCAATGATACAATGATAGGGATCATGGTATATCTCACTATTAGATAGGATTGAACCTATGGAGTCACACAATAAAAAGATTAGACCTGAAATATTCACTATGATAGAGATCATGATATATCTCACTATCAGATAGGATTGAACCTATGGAATCACACAACAAGAAGATTAGATCTGTAATAAATAATTGGGCTTATAAAGTCTCAATTGGGTTTAGAGAAATTTTATTGGATTCAGGATAATCTTGTTAGCATATGGTTGAATCCAATTTTCTCTTTGTACTTGAATTATTTATTTGATAAGATTAATTCGAGTTAATTATCTATTAATAACCTAAATGAATTAGATTCATTGGGCTCAAATTGTTGGGTGCCTAGGGTTTTGGATCATATGCATTAAGGGTTCAAATTTTTAATCAATTTTTTTGATTGTTTGCATTGGAGCGTCACTTGATTTGATCAATTTGGGTGTGCCCACATGATAGAGGGCGTGTGGGACCAGCATTGGGCATCTCCTAGACCCTATGTAGCGTGTGAAAAAGTGGGTGAAAAGGCTCCAATATTTGGCACCTTATGGATCTCTTAAAGGGGGTTAAATATCTAAGGCTACAAGGATTCTTAATGCAAATAGGACTTGTATTAAGGGGCTATTTGGTTTTGAATAGGATTCAAATCTTTTACCTATTTAAAGGATCCTTCTCTAAAACTCTGATGATAAGATTTTCAGTAGCCCCACGCCTCCCATAAGCCTCCCCACGCCTCCCTCTCTTCTCCCTTCTTGTTCCAAGGCCCAAAGGGGTTTGGGCGTCGTCCATCTCCACGCGTAAGAGGAGCTTGGGCATCCCACTTGGTGGCTGGTTTCCAGACCTTGGTTGCTTCATAATCAAGGAAAGGAAAGCAAGAGAAGAAAAGAAGAAAAAGATCAAGGAACGGATCAAAGAGTTGATCGTGATCCAGGCTTCGTTCAGATTTGTAGGGTGATCATTTTTGGAGAAGAAAGATCAATACCATAGAGGGCTGTTCCAAATTGATCCTAATAGATATCCATAAAAATCGGACACTTGTGTGGCTAAGAGAGAGTCTACTTTTTTCCAGATCCAGATTCGAAGAAAGAAATTATGAAACAGGTATGTGATTCAATCACATATTTAATTTTAGAATAAAATTCAGTATGTGTTCAATTTCAGCATATGAAGTAGATCATTGTGCTTTATATTTTGTGTATGTATGATTTAGATTAAAAGGTGTTTTAATCTTATATTCTGCTGCGTTATTTAGAAAAAAAAAATTGAAATATGGATGCATGCCCCTATACAAAATTCCAACAATAACATGCCTGGAAATTGTTGATCCAATCTTCTTTGCCATTCTTTTAGTGCTTATAGCTTGAGGTTAGAACTACGATGCAAATTTTTCTCACTGTTACTTTCACTCTTAGTCACCACCTTTTGTGCTAGGTCTAGCTGAGAGACCTCCTTTAAGTTTCTTTTGGACTATCAAAGCCATGAAAGCAGCTTGTAGCAAAAGTGACCAATCAGTTTGGGAACTTGTTCAATCCAAGCCTCGAGAGAACTACCATTGCAAGTCCAATATTTGTTTAAAAAGAAAAAGGATTGCCAGTTTTTCTAGCTGTCCCCCATGAGTGACCAATCTATCCTTGAATTCTTGTTTGCTATCAATATATTAATTTGAGGCTAACTTCATTATTTTGCATTACATTGTCTCATGTACTCCGATCTCTTCAAGAATGACATTCCATCCTTTCTCAGATCACATGTGCTAGTCAATTATGACGTTACCTAATAGGAGCCTTTCATGAATTCGAACTACCTCTCACTCAGTCCATCTTGATGGACTTCCTAAAATCTATGATAAAATAAATAATAAACAACTAAAAGAGTTTCCCATATGATACAATACTCTAGTTTGGATCTTCAAATTCGGCTCTAATTGAATAGTAAAACTTGTAGTGTTTCGTGGCCTTACTTAAGATTCAAAGTTAATCCTAACTAACATAGGACCATTTTGCTAAACTTAATTCATGTGGACCAATCAATATCTATTAGCCATACGAGAAAAAGGGATGGGACAGGATTCTAAGGTTCAATTAGGGTTATGACTTTAATTTCTCCTGGCTCTCAATACTTGTAAATGATCAAAGAAATACAGTAAGGCTGAAAACAACTCAAATACGTTGATGCTTTGTTCATATCATGGGTCTATATTAACAAAACAAAAAAAAAAGGAAAAGATAAGAAGGGAAAAGGGATTGGAGAAAGTTTATTGTAGAGAAGAATTAAGAAGAGGGAAGAATTAAGGGTGCCAACTAATTCAATGGGTAGTCACTGGGGTTTGGTTACCCACTACTATGAGTCTTATCTTGCAACAATTTACAATCACATAAACTTTGATGGGCCTTGCCCATAGAGGGAGGGGGGGTGGGCGGTGGTTACAAAATCTTCAGTGTCTTTCATTTAACCAAAATAACTCCCAAATTATTTTTCCTATTAACCAAACAACTTTATATATTCTACTAGCTAGCCCCTAAATGTTGTTTTTCCATTCAAGTTGGAGTTCACAAAAGAATATCAATTTGAAACAAACAGTCCTGCCCTTATGGACATCTGGAGCATTTCTAAATAAGAACTAAAAACGGGACATAAATGAGAACATAGATATGCCCATCAAAGCACCTTAAGTGCCTTGACATAGGGAGATGTTATTGTCTGATAAGATCATCCGATAAGATCATGGTGCCAGCTTCTTATCTAAAACTATGTGGGAGTGAGAGCTGAGGAAGTCGCCTGGTCACAAATTATCCATAATTTTTCTGGGATAATGTAAATTGCCCATCTGCCAGTTTCCATTATCCCTAAATATTGGGATTGGTTATGATTGGCTTTTCCAACTTCTCTTTCTCTTACCTAGATTTCACCATATTTCGATATAGAAGCCCCTTTTGGAAGATCTTTTCAGGCTAATCAGATCTTATCAACCAATAAGATCTTCCAACATCCAAACAGGCCCTAAAAACTTCTGTTGCATTTCTAACACCATAAAACATCTCCTAAGACTTGCTGCTGGAAAAACCTCGGATCAGCAGGCAACCTGAGCCATGAGATAATGACATGGACAACTTTTTGCATTGGTAATATCTCTGCTGTTCCTTTATGGATGTGAAATCTCTACTTGATCAATCAGAGTCTTGGTTGGAATAATCAACAAGCTAAGACAATGTGCTAATGGCTTCTTTTGTGCCTCCTGATGCTCCTGATCAGGACCTCCAGGTGGATTGATCTCTCATTAATTTTTCTCTCTACAGTTGTGTTTTAAAGATAAGGCAAAAGTGGGCTGATGAAAATTGGTGTATTTTTGTTGTTGACCTTTTTTTTGAAAAAAAAAAGATGGCAAATAATATATTCCAAACATGTTTTTGGTTGATAAGATTGGTAGCATCATTAAATTACTTCATCTTGATTTAGTTCTATTCATCTCGCATGATGCCTACCAGGATAAATTAGTGGAATCTAACCAATGGATGGAATTTGCTTCTGAATATTTGGGTGACATGAGGATGTTTGTAATGCCAAAGTTGAAGATAGAGGTGGTGGCCACTGGCAAGTTTTTTAATGACTAGCTTTGTTGGAAAGGATGGAGAAATTTAAGCGAAAGGTTGTATCTCTTCCACCATAAATGCCTACCAGATATATTGATTATTGGTTGTTGTATTAGGCACTCAAGTCTGTGGAATATTATGGGCATTCCAGATGTTGGAGTATGTTAATGTCCAGTGAGCAAATGATTAAAACAGGATCTCAATGCGAGTCATTCTTTTAGGTCGTTCACTTTAGCAGGTATAAAAGAACTGAGATGAATTTTTTTAATCCTTGGGTGGAATATGATTTTTAATAATTCATGTTTATGACCTTAATTAATGTGCTTCATCTCATCTATAAGGAAAGCTGTATGGCTTGACGTATGATCCAATTAAGGCTGGAAATGTCACAAGCAGCTCCTGATTTGATGTCAACTCTCTCTATTTGTCACTTAATTGCTGTCTTTGGACAACCATGTGACAGACGAGACAGATGAGCCTGCCATTATAATTAGAAGGCTTATTGATAGGTGAGGGGATCTACCTACTTTATCATGGCATGTTGCTTCTGATAACTTGCTAAATCACCACTCAGTTCAACAGGCTGTGTGGTGGTCAGGGATTGGTATGGTGCATTAAGAGGTAGGTGGTTTTGCTTGGCGTCCCATATACTGCTCAGCCAATCACCAATTTCCATATAGGATCTATGAACTGAGCAACGATACGGTGGGTGCTCCTTAGCAATTTTCTTTATTATGAACTAATTTTGTGATTAAGATAACAAAATTTATTATGCAATCACCACCTCACATCCAACTTGACCTTTTTGTTGAGATAACTAGAACGATATGCGCCAAAACATTGGAAGGAGACTAAATGGGTTTAGGGATTTCCTTGTTCCAGTTTTCTCGTACTACAAAATTTTTACATTGCACTGGTCTTCCGTAACCCTAGGCTTTTTGCATGTGCAGGCTTCCTGCCAGAGGAATGGGATAATTTTTTTGTGAAGTATCTCTATCCTTCCTTCACTCCAACTGTCTTTTTGTTTGTGGGTGGCACAGTTGCATATGGAGTGTTCAAATATATGCAGGGTGAACAGATGAAGAATTGAACATCACAGATTGCAGCACCTCTTAGTGTTATCATTTGGAACATAAGATATCTTAATTCATTTGAGCTTATTTTAATGTTCATGTTTCTCTACAGATGGCAAACTTTGTACCAATAATTACGCTTAGCATGAAGTGAGATTTTACACTAGCACCCAGTCTTTGAACGCATGAAGTTCAATGACCTCAACAGTGAATTCATATGTCATTTTTAGGTGGACAAAATTAGGGAGGTGCCTGTTTTTGCAATGCAATGGCTTGCAAACAACTCCTTAGTTGTATCATGGTTACAAGGATTGAGTATTTTACAAATACTTAAGGTCATTGCCCGGATAATTTTGACATTAGGGCTTCTGCTGGGCCTGCTTCTAGACTTGCTGGGTTTAAGCTGGAGTATCTGCTACCACCATTCAGCCCTCTTTGTGCTCATCATGGTTAATAGTATCATCATTTGAAGGTTATGGCCTAGTACCATTACGGACTACCAGAACATGACATGGTTAGTAATTTGGTTAAGTGATTTTCACAAACCCATTTGAATTATTTAATTACTTCTGTATTTTTTATTTTCTTTCATTTTATTTTATTGTTTTTGTATTTGAAATTTTGGATGGTTATATATAAAAGGTTCTACGAATGATAGCATAACAAATAAATGTTCAATTTTTCAGCTTTTTTTTTTTTTTCCTTGTTTCTCTAGAAGGTTGCCTGAAGTGTGGGCAGCTTTTAACGTTGGTTACCTCTATATTTTTTTTAAAGCAAAAAAAGATTTAATCTTTTTTTTTTTTTTTAATTTTTGAAAGCAAAACGCCAAATGCCCTCCCCATCCCCCAGGGGCAAACTCCCTCCAAAAAAAAAAAAAAGAAAAAGAAAAAAGAAAAAGAAAAAGAAAAAGAAAAAGAAAGCCCTGACTTCAAAAGAACAATGACCAAACCCAATTGAAAAGCCCATCATATAACAGAATCGTCCGGGCTACAACTAAAAGAAGTGTCCCAACAAGAAATTTGCAACCTCTAAGTCTGACTATCTGAATTCAAAGTTCAAACATGCCTGCTGAAATCATCAATTATCTTGATGGCCTTAGATTGACCCCCAAAGGCTTGCATCTTTACATGCCCCACTAGCTGTAGCCTTGTGCACTATTACTTATACAGCATGTTTAGTGATCCTAATGGGATCACCATGGTGATCTAGTGTTGTCGGTGATTTTAATCTTGGGATAATTTGATCCTTAGTGATTTAGAATCACTGCATTTGATAGGCCATGTTCCATGATTAAAGATCCTAGGCATCCATAAATAACCTCCATAAATAACCTACTTGGTATGTTATGAGAATCCAAAATTACTAGTCATATAATATCAAAAAAACCCCTGATATAGCTCAGATGGATTTTATATCTGTTGCGACCTTTTTTTCATGGGATTATAATCGAGCATTTGTCGATAATAGGATACTCTTGGGTGTTAGGAAGAGAAGACAAAAAAATCGAAATGAAGTGATGTTATGTCATCGACTTTTGTCTGACCTCTTGCTCGGATGTTTACTGACCACAAGGTCTGAATCTTATTGATGATAAGAGATGAAGTCCTATTACTAACATAGAAGGAAAAACTCTCTAAAATCTCAGACATGGGTACTGATATACCCCAAGATGGATCATCCACCATGGTACTGACGATCCAATAATAATCCGACGCATGTCCTTGGTAAAGGTCGATAGAGTGATTGCTTGACCTCTGCCACCTGATCTTTTATGGCTATGTTGAAGAAATTCTAGAGTCTTCTATCCGCAAGCAAGACGACAAGTAATCCAACCATTCGCTCCACCACTCTCTCCCCCACTAGATGAGATCTATGATCTCAGCAATCATAGGATGTGCATGTCGCTATTTTCTGGCAGTCAAAGCATGTCTTCAAAATGTTGGGATTGGGATGCATAGCGGAATTGAATTTTAAAATTTTTTAATATGTAACAATAATTGAAAATATGTAATCCGAACTTCAATCCCAAAATCACTTTGATGCATTCAATCAAACAAGAACATAAAGTATATAAGTGAGAGATTAAAATATTATACCAAACATATAGATTTGAATAGTCTGGTAGTCAGTATCCACAAGGCACTCAAGCGCGTGCCATCCAATGGTGATCCACATAGGTTTTGATCTAGGACTCTCCCAATCTGGATTCGATGAATTTCTTCTCAAGGAAATCAGCAACAGCTCCTAACTTTGCATCATCAACACTTGATATTTCCTCTCTCCTTTCTTCCCTCTTTGGGATGTATAATCCTGATGTTTTTTAGCCTTTTTTTGCTGTCCAACATTTGGACATAAGAAAATCACATATTAGATCTGATTTTTGATCTCTCAGATCCATTCATCCCTTTGCCCATTTATTGTCTAATAATTGGACATAAGAAAACCACACCTAAGCCCTATGTAATCAGTCCTTTATCAGCCCAAATTCTGACTTAAAAATAAGCCATGGGCAGACTCAATCTCACGCCAAACTATCCAACATTTGGGCGACAAAAATCAAAGATATTTCTCCCGATGTTTTGTGAGATACAGAAGGTCCTTCTCTGGACTTCACCTTAAGGGTGCTGAAATCTGTTTTAGCGTGAATACTTTCATGCGTCAATAAAGGAATGAAAGAATCACATTCTTCAGGGACTCTTGGTGTGGATTTTTGGAGGCATGTACACCTTCCATTTCAGCGTGACGTTCCTATCAGATGTCCAATAGAAGTTCCTATCAGATGTCCAACTATTGGACGTCCAAAAAACATTCCAAAACCGGGACGTGTGGCCATGGGATAAAACCTCAAATATCTAAAAATCTTTCACGCCATTTCAGCGTGGATTTTCGTTTGGCAACCAACAACTTGGATGACCAGATGTGGTCGGAGGAAAAAGTCAGAGTAGCGTGGGCTCAAGGGTCTCCTCTATCTTTTGCATGAAACTCTTCCACAAATACAGAAATGAAGAGGCATGAGGAAAGTTGAGGAAACGCACAACTCTTGGCGTGCGTACATGAAAATGTGTGTAAATTTAAGGGATAATTAGTGTGGAAAGAAACTAAGTCATGGACTCCTTTAAACCAAGTGATACTAATGGAACACACCATCTTATGGTGTCTTAATCCTTCCACATTATTCCCAAGCGCATGGAGAAGAAGTGAGACGCGCGAAACAATTTTCATGCAAGAAATTAAGAGGAAGAGTGTGTGAGTTCTTTCTGATAGCGTGGACTCCTCATTACGTCCAACTCTTGGACATCAAACTTCTTCCTTTGTATCCAACACTTGGACACCTATAAATCTAGGAGCTATGGACCCAATTCAAGATAGGATCTAAACTATTCAAAATCCAATTGAAGTCCAATAAATTTGGTCTTTGACTAATTAAAGCCCATTGCCAAAAATGAATCCAATTAGATTAGGGATTAGGGTTTAGATATATGCTAGCATGCTTGACTCAACCGCTTAGGATTAAATTCTTATTTCAATTAGATTCAACAAGGCCTAATTAAAAATTCTAGATCATTTTTTTTTTGTGTGTGACCTATTAGATTCCACACCTAGTCAGCAGTAGGTCCAGATTCATATGCACCTAATCTAATTAGGTCCAAGATACATTGAACCCAAATGCATCAATTAATTAGAGCCCTTTCTAATTAATTTGCTAAATTAAACTTCTTTAATTCACTGGGACTACAAGTCAAGATTGACGTCTAGTAACGTATCATGACTATTCAAAAAATATGAAATTTGGTGGAATACCAAAATTATCTTTTTATGGTGAGTTATCGTGTAATTCAATTTTTCGATCACACAACATCTCGGGCAGGCTATGGACATAGAATCATGTCAAGTCCAAATACCTATCCATATGTATCTCGATTTGATAATGATGATTTGCTTGATGAACTATTAGAAACTCTTTCTAATGTTCATCTCTACTCTGACTAGAGGTTCTCTGAGTCATCATCCTATGAGATCACATAGGATATTCTCTCCTCTTATAAAGAGTGAGTGATTCCTTGTTGACTACTCATAACCTTCATATACACTTCACCACATCTAGAACATCCCACACATGTCTCAAAGAGTCATGCTAGAGTATGAACCAAAGCATGGATCCACATACACAAGGTACCGTGGTGATTTCAGGTCTAAGGATCACTTGCACCACTCCCACTGGAGAACCATCTTTTGACATGCTGATAAGGTTCTATCAGATATTTTTTCTATAGATAGTTTAGTGAACTCATTCTTCAATGAGCACCTACATCTTTGTATTAGTGTCACCACATAAGTGACTGTGAGATCAATCACCATCTCTGTTAAGCATATGTAGGATGTACCAGTCTTACAGACATCATCGATATTCGACTTGATGATTCTACGACTGAAAATATTTGACTGAGACTATCAAGATTTTAGGTCTCACTAGCATGATCTCATCATGGTCCTAAAATCATTGCCCTAATCTATAGGGTTCGTCGTAATCATGAATATGATATAATAAATGACGAAACACAATGCTTTATATATGTATAAATAATTAATGTCATACATATGAGGAGAAAAATGATATAGAATAGTCCCATCGCATCATCCATATGATTGATTGTAGGGCACTATTCTTTCAATCTCCCACTTGCACTAAAACCAATCGCCCCTGTACTTGATACCCATGCTATCAAGGTGACGATCACACTGCTGCTGTGTCAAGACTTAGTGAATAGATCCATTATACAGTTCTTTGTATCAACTTACTTTATGATCATATCATGAATGAGGTGAAAGTGCCTTAGGATGTGTGTGGATTTCAGTGAGACCACACCCAACTCAGTGATGAATCCTTTTATTAGACTATTTTCTTAGCAATCTTTATTACAGCAATATACTGAGTCAACTACAGATTGCTATTTGAAATTCTTTCAATTCACTACTCCTTTAGTACTTCCTAAGTATTGAGAAATACTTTCATGATTTTTCAATAATCTTTTTTGGATCTACTTGAAAACTAATGCATCAGGCTTGGTACATAGAATATATGGATAAGTAACTCTTTTACATCCATTCATGTTGAACCTCTTCAATACGAGATTAATGTACCTAGACTGGGACAAGCCTAGCACCCACTTGGATCTATCTCATAGATCTTTATATCAAGTATATCGAATGCTTCACCAAATTTTCATGAAAAACTTCTATGATAGCTAGGTCTTGAGCAGTTGAAACATCGAGATGCCATTCTCAATGTATAGTATGTCATCCACATACTGAACCAAGAAGTCAATGAGACTCCTACTTATCTTCTTATACACACACGATTCATCCATATTTTCATAAAATCAAATAATTTGATTGTCTCATCAAAATGAACGTACCAACTCCTCGATGCTTGCTAGATTTGTCCTCTCTCTAGAGACAAATCTCTCTGGCTGATATACAGCTATAGCAAACAACATCCAGATGGACATATCTGTTAGCAACCTATTGGGTCACACCTACAAGTGCATCATCCAAAGTTCATACTTAGTCGATATACATAGAGTCCATCTTAGATTTTATGGCTTCAAGCCATCTATCAGAGTCACTACACTTGACACTTTCGAATAGGTCACAGGATCATCATTCTCAATAATGTATGGCTCATTATCATTCTCAATGATAAATCCATATCTGAGTGGTACATTACACACTTTGATTAACCTTCGGAGAGGAGATATGTGTCGAGGTTGTGCCTCATCATGGGCACATCTGGTTGAGGATCAATTTGTGGAATCTCCACATGTTGTGGTGGGATAGTTCGTAGGTCTTAACTTCTCAAGTTCAAGTATCCTCCCACTGATAGTGACATACCTACTGACAAATACCTTTTATTTAGTAGGATGGTAGTAGTATCACATACTCTTCTTAGGATAACCTACAAACTTACACTTATTTGATCTACCACGAAAGCTTATGTACATCAATTGTTTTCACATAAGCTGGACAATCTGCTCTTTACTTTTTATATCTCCTATGGAGTGCTAGTAACAGATTTAGATGGTATCTTATTCAAAATATATGTAGCACTTTTTAGGATATATCCCTAGAATGAGATTTGAAAAGTCTGTGAAGCATATTATGTAGGAACCAGATCTAGGGTTTCAGAGTTAGATCTTGAAACTTTTCAAGATCATACAGCGAAAGACTAAAATAAATCAAAATTATTTTTAAAATCAGAGAATCTCTAGATCTAAGATCCTATTACATGATTATTACATAGCATTAAATCAAAAATTAAAATATATAAATATAGCATGAACTACATGTTGATCATATCAACATGTTTCTATACCAATCTAATGTATGTATTAAACAATAGATCAGATCTATTACCTTGCAAGTTAGATGTTTTAACCTCGCTGATCCCGGGCCTGAGG